>NC_088231.1:15728976-15902933 GCF_036934945.1 Oncorhynchus masou masou | reverse complement strand
GTAGGGTGGTGTTTTACCTCAAAGCTATCCTACAATTGACCAGTGTTACATTTATCCCAAATATCCCCCATGCACTAAAAACTGCCTGGTGCAGTTCATGCATATTTAGGAGTTGAGAAATACAGATGCATCGACTGCTTGTCAGAATGCATGTTTCCCTCCTTATGGCACTTGTAACTTGAATGTGCCACAAGAATAATATTTATCTTGCATAGAACACACAAAAACAAGCCGACTATAAAAGACGAACAATTCTATTATGGGGTTACCCAATTTTTATATTCATGACTTGTTTGTTTGCAGAGGAAAAGTAAATGTGGACAGTTCCAGCATTGGCAGAAATATTTCTCATGTTCCATATTTTTTGGGGACGTGGCAGTAATGATTTTGCTGTGGAGCAGCACCACAGCTAAATGGCTACAGAGGAAACACTGGTCTATATTCTCCCAAGTACTGACACTGCACCTCATCACCCCACTGGCTGAGAATCAATATTGTTTCAAATAACAAGAACCTGATGCGAAGTATCACCATACATGTTATTTTAAGTCATGTTTCTCTAACCTAACCCCCTGTAACACAGCTGTAGTGTTATTCCTCTTCTTCTTTCCCAAGCCTCAATGTGTACCTCCAGGTCAGAGGTCACCAGATAAGATAGATAGGTGACGTAAAGCAGCAGATGATTGTGTGGGTAATGGTCGATGGTCAAAGAGGTCGATGGTTAGAAGTCTAGTCCAAGTGTCTATTGAGGGCGATGTCATCAAGTCTACGTGATGTTAGTCACCCAACACATGCAGGCCTCGTAGTGTTTCAGGTCATAACAACTCCAAAATGTCACACTATTGTGAAATGTTAGGTAATATAGGTTGGCTTATTGTCCCTTGGATAGTGTTATTTCTGCATTGAAAGTATCAGGTGAATAAAGCTCCAATCCAACATTTGGGGTGGAAGGTAGCCTAGCGGTTAGAGCATTGGGCCAGCACCCGAAAGGTCCCGAACAGACAAGGTGAAAAATCTGCCCATGTGCCCTTGAGCAAAGCATTTAGCCCAAATTGCTTCAGTGTCACCGTAGATAATGGCAGACCCTGGCAGAGACACCACACTCCGAGGGGGTCTCAAGGAGAGTGGGGATATGCAAAAACAAACATTTCCAATTCACATGCGTATTAATACACAATTGTACAAGTGGGAAATAGAACAAATATAAGCACCTACCAAATTACCATCGTCAACACTTCACAATTGAAGCTTGACATTTTTCAAATCTTAGGACTTAAGACTGATTTTAGGGGAACTAGTCATCTATAATGAAACTGTACTATATTTTCTGTTTCTCAGTCTCTATAAATCAATTCAATTTTAAAAAATGATAATGTTGACTTTTCCTCATATCAAGGAGCCTCATAAATATGGCTATAAATCAAAAAGCGTTGGCCCTGGTGCCCTTCCATATGCCCCAGGAGGACCAGGTGCTCGCTTGGCTTTCTCTGCCCGCTGAAAAGGGGTGTTTACTGGGCAGTGCCAGTCATTGTGCCCAGGCTCTCTCTTCTCCTCAGCAGGCCAACTGGCACACCACACGGTCCGCTCAGTATTCACATAACAATGACATCATCACATATCACCACCGCACGCTTTGTGTCGCTATCCCGAGACAATAGGGAGAGGCAGAGTGTTGGTTCGGGGGCTCACCTTCAGTCGCTGGCATGTGGGAAAAAATAATATCTCCGTCCTTCAGTAAAATGTCAGCGAAATGTCTTGTTGCTGACCAATGAAGTGAGATACTTGCAGGCCATTTTGGCTCCTTTTGTCATATTCATTACTGGCTGGCCGACACTGAAGAGGGAGTGACTGACTGGCACTGAGGACAGCAGCACACAGTTCAACTCTCTTTGAACCACCATGACTGCGACGGCCAGTCTAGTCAAAGCAGGGCTACATAGATACTGTATAGAGAGGGCTATAGATATATCCATACAGAGTCATCTCTATGGCTCAGAGTCAAAGACTTGGACTGAATCTATTGTACCTATAATGAACCTGACTGAAATTCAACTGATCATGTTCTATCCTTTTTTTTATAACAAGGTAGCATCATTCGTAACCCATTTTCATATTTTTGGATTCTCAGTTGCGATGAATTCAACAGACAGACTGAATCCAGGTCAGCCTGATTGGGGTGGCACCCTATGCCCTACATAATGCACTACCTTTGACCAGATCCCAGGTCAAAAGTAGTGCACGACATAGGAAATAGTGCACCATTTCAGATGTAGACACAGTCACCACCACCTATGGTCCTAAAATTATTGCTCCTCCCTGATGTAGCAATCCTCCTAGTGACTGTGGACTAATTTGGATGGAGTGAGTGAAGTAAAAGAGGAGGAGATGAGTAGAGAAATGAGAGGGAGAGATGATTCAGCATGTACTACTCCTGCCGGGAAGAGTGTGCCTTTGCTCTGCATGTCTCCTTGTGTATGGGTTGTCTCGGTGGCATTCAAAATATAGTACGGGGAATGACACATCACCAGCCATTTTAACATTCTCTGGGCGTGCTGGGCTCTAATCAATCACAGGTTCATTTCCATTTATTGGAGCCTTTTAAACGGTCCCAAGTGCTGGAATTTGTCTTCCCTGTCAGGGGAGATGTGTCCAGACTTATGTTAGCTAGCTAGTAGCCCAATGAGATTACAATTGGAGTGAACCTAGCACAGTCAATGATTATCTATTTAACAAATCTATGCATTTCTTTCCTTTTTTTGTTAATGGTTTAAAGGGTATATAGAAGGCTTACTCTTTGCAACAATATTAGTTACAATTTTCCAGGATCACCTAAAGTACAAGGCCTACATAAATAGCCCAGATCTTGGGATGCTGATCAATAGGGTACATTAGGTGCTGAATGCCCACTAGCTCCATTGTATCTTGTTCTATGGGAGGAGGTCCATTAACGTACAACAATGGCCCTATGACTATTCTGAGCCTAAAACCTCATTCAGAGAAAATCACACCTGCATGTGTCTAGTTATAGTAGCTCCCGAGTGACACAGCGGCCTAAGGCACTGCATCTCAATGCTAGCGGGTCACTACAGACTCTGGTTCGATCCCGGGCTGTATCACAACCGTCTGTGATCGGGAGTCCCATAGGGCGTTATCCGGGTTATGGGAGAGTTTGGCCATCATTGTAAAATAAGAATTTGTTATTAACTGACATGCCTAGTTAAATAAATAAAATATCGTAGTAGGGGCTATTAGGGTCACGTGTCTATTAATTCATACAGGTCTTCTCTCCATCACTAAACATCCGTGAGGCATGAATAATCTCCCAAACCAAGCGAGAAACCCGGCCAGGGGAAAATAATTTGTCTTGGCACTGCTTGCATACCAGCTGTAATAGCGTTAAATAATCCTAGCCACGTATATCTGAACTCGACGATGGAACATTCGTGGAGTTGAGCTATGCTTGGCTACAATCATCTATGATTTGGAGACGGGGAGAGAGACGCAGAGCAGAGACAGTTATATGTATCTCACCCGCTAGTCCTCCTCTGTCGTCCCCGTGGCCCTTGCGTTTCTGGAGGATGAAATAGGGATTTGCTCGCTCGGTTATCCACAACGCACCCGCCTGTAACACCTCTTCAGGGTGCACCCACATCTTCGTCCAGCGGATTCTAAAAGCACATCAAATCCAGCTGATTCAGGCGGTGCCTGTCAAATGAACTGGAATGCTGATTCGGTCTGTCCAGTGGCTGAGACTCGATGCAGGTCCACCGAATAACGCGTACAATTGGACAACGACAATTTGGCTGCAGTGTAGGTATAGAACTATGACAGCATAAAGACCCTATTTATTCGCTAAAAACACGCAAAAATAAAATACGCTCTCCAAACATCATGCAAAAATTGTGTGCAATACACTCAGTGGATCTCAATTACTAGGTGGCACAATAAAGCGGGTATCGCATTAAAACAACCGAATCTTACAGATTTCTGTAGGGATGGATCTGAGAGCGACACTTCGGTTCGGTCTTTGTTGTTTATTGTCTGTGTTGTAACCGCTGTCAGGTAGATATCGATGCCGCGGACGAGTCCTCTTTCATCGGTCGCCAGATATTTCAGAATGAGCGATGGTTGGATGCTAAATAATGTACCCACAAGCACGTTATATCCATTAGGCTATTTACAACCTACTATCCAACATATATGTATGCTGCCTTCCTCCTCATCGAACAACAATGTAATTTAATGCAACCAACTCTCTACCGCCGCTACCGCACAGCTCCGTATCAACAACACGCGTCATAGAGTGGCCACATCGTTACGTCAACTTTGTGGGAGGTGGTTGCATAATTATAGCCTAGGCCCTACGTGTTAATAAAGTATGAATTCAAATGACTAAAGTTGTTCATCGATATGACTTGGCTACTGTTTACAAATACCAGGTGTCGAAGCTGACTTCAGGAGCAAAGCTGTCACTGCCGGTTCTCTCTTGCATTTGTTGTTTTTGCCACCTGTTACCAATTAGTGGATCAATTGTAATGGTTTCCATGGTTTCTTTCATCTGTACTTTTTTCTTTAATGCAAATATCATCAAAGCAATTTTATAAGCAAATACAATTGCCATAATTTACACCTATGTCCAGTGGGTAGCCTATAGGGGTTTTACAATGACATGCCACACACATTTGGGATTTCTTAAAAACTTGAGAAGGGGGTGTTTAAGAATGAAAACGTTGAATTAGTAAATTCCCAGTTAGTCAGAGGGCTGAAAAGGTACACGAAAATCATATCCAGTTTCAAACATCAGTTCCTTCAACACCACACACCCACAAACCTGTCAGACATGAGTCAACAAATGTCTGTGTGTCAGCAAACAAATATGTGGTAAATATGTGGGAGTTGATGGAGATAGAAATGGTTTATATTCCACAACGTCTCTCTGTCTACAGTATGTGGTCCATGGTCTGCTAAAGGCCTGTACTTAACTGTTGTTTATATATATATATATATGTGTGTGTGTATGTGTGTGGGTTTAGCTTTGCTGAACTGACTGCACTTTAAGGTTTCACAGCTTCCATCGACGCGTGGGAGACCTTGTCTGAGGTTGCTCGACTTTCTCTCGACAGACCACATTAAGTAAACTCTCGGAGCTACAGAGATGAGACCGATGTCACTACACTTTCTGTTTTTGTCGGTTTAGACTGAGGCTGAAGGTAGGGACAAGCAGATGTGCATAGTGCACTATTTGTTTTTACCCTCCACCTATTCACCAGTAACCACAATGGGGCTATGTCAGGGGCTCTGTTCATTCAGTGTTTGTGTACATAGTCTGGAGGAACAGTTTCATCCACAGATGTGGGGGATGGAAACTTGACATTTAGCACTAACAAACAAACCCACTGGCATAATGCCGACTCGGACCCCCTAAATACGTGTACTTGAGTTCACAAGATCTAATTTCCAACTGAAGTTTACTCTGTTCTCTTTTCTTTCCTAACGATATTCTTCCACTAGATCGAAAAGTCCCTCTTCGTTTCACCCTGTTTCATCTACAAAACTTCTTGTGTTTTTAGCCTCAACTTTTATTCTGATATCGCTCAAAAGCACCTAAAATCTAGGGCAGGATTCAAGTGGGGCTTACCTTTCTGCCATTTAGTGGGCAGAGGGGCAAATTCATTCATAATTGGATTAGGTTTATGTGTAGAGTTGAATAAATGTTATGCTGCACAAAAATAAATAACACATTTTTCTAAACTAATCCAACCAGTTAGTTAGATTTTTTAATCCCATTACTGAAATAGTTGTCAGTTTAAATGGCTTAGACTTCCATCTCCTACTGAGACAAGCTCTCCTGACAGAGATGGGGATTTCTTCAATGTTTTTTACTGTCAGGCAGACATCAGGGATCAAGGCTTTCAAGCTTCACTCTCAGTCCCAGTCGAGGTAAACCCTTCATGGTTGAGTTGATCGTGGAGAGCTGCTTTCTGCTTGGCAGTAGGGCCTTCCTCCCTGCCTTCTCTTACCATCACAGAACCAAAACAGAACTATCTGTGCTATAGCTTTTCATCTAACACATCCTCATATCCCCATTTTAGAAGCTGTCCTTCCCTTAAAAAAAACAGAAGCAGAACTGAAACAAGGGTTCTCATTCTTTTCTTCTCCTTGTTCTGTTGTGAGCTGCCAAAACCCCCGAAATCAAGACAGAGGTGCTCCGGTAAACACTCCTTGAAGGAGAAAACACCTAAAGTAAGGATTTCCTCAGTATATAACTGAATAAGGAAAGGAGGATACCTAGTCAGCTGCACAACTGAATGCATTCTACCGAAATGTGTCTTCCGCACTCTCTGAATCAGAGAGGTGCAAGGGGCTGCCTTATCCCATGTCATCGACGCAGTTGTTGTTTAACTGCCTTGCTCAAGGGCAGAAGACCAGATTTTTCCATCTTGCCGACTCGGGATTCAAACCAGAGACCATTCAGTTACTGGCCCCACACTCTTAACTGCTGGGCTACCTGGGCACCCCAGAATAGCATGGTTAGTGTATGTCATATTTTGGCTATTACTAGGGTGTAGGCAGTGGTGTAAAGTACTTAAGTACAAATTATTTAAAGTACTACTTAAGTAGGTTTTTTGGGTATCTGTACTTTACTATTTATATTTTTGACAACTTTCACTTCACTACAGAAAATAATGTACTTTTTTCTCCATTAATTTTCCCTGACACCCAAAAGTACTCGTTACATTTTGAACGCTTAGCAGAACAGAAAAATTGTTCAATTCACACACTTATCAAGAGAACACGTTGTCACCCGGCTATCATTACATTTTCAAAACAAGAAAATGGTGCCACCTGTTTTGCGTAATATAATGAATTTGAAATGATTTATACTTATACTTTGACTTTTGATGTTTAAGCATATTTTAGCAATTACATTTACTTTTGATACTTAAGTATATTCAGAACCAAATAGTTTTAGACTTTTACTCAAGTAGTTTTTTACTGGGTGACTTTCACTTTTAATTGAGGAACTTTCTATTAAGGTATCTATACTTTTACTTAAGTCTGACAAGTGCTACTTTTTCCACCACTGGTGGGTGTATGCTACACCTACATCAAAAAGGGCAGTTTATTTTTAGTCATTGACAGATTCGTTCCACATTCAAGGAATGAAGGGGGCTTTTGAGAAATGGAGAAGATGACATGCAGATCAAACGGGTCGAATAGTGAAGCCTTGAAGACAGAGGAGAAAAGTCGGCCTGTTTGAAGATGATGTTTTATTGTTGTTGTCTGTATTATTACCTCTAACCAGTGGTGGAAAAGGTATCCAATTGTCATAATTCTGTAAAAGTAAAGATAGCGTAATAGAACATTCCTAATTAAAATTCCTGGCCTTCTAGGCAGAGTTGCAAAGAAAAAGCCCCATCTCAGACTGGTGGCCCCTGGCTGACTGGTGGCCCCTGGCTGACTGGCGGGCCCCTGGCTGACTGGCGGCACTGGCGGCCCCTGGCTGACTGGCGGCCCCTGGCGGCTCCTTGCAGACTGGCGGCACTGGCGGCCCCTGGCTGACTGGCGGCTCCTTGCAGACTGGCGGCTCCTTGCAGACTGGCGGCACTGGCGGCTCCTTGCAGACTGGCGGCTCCTTGCAGACTGGCGGCACTGGCGGCTCCTTGCAGACTGGCGGCACTGGCGGCTCCTTGCAGACTGGCGGCGCTGGGCAGACTGGCGGCGCTGGCGGCGCTGGGCAGACGGGCGGCACTGGCGGCGCTGGGCAGCACTGGCGGCGCTGGGCAGACGGGCGGCACTGGCGGCGCTGGGCAGACGGGCGGCACTGGCGGCGCATGGGCAGACGGGCGGCACTGGCGGCGCATGGGCAGACGGGCGGCACTGGCGGCGCTGGGCAGACGGGCGGCACTGGCGGCGCTGGGCAGACGGGCGGCACTGGCGGCGCTGGGCAGACGGGCGGCACTGGCGGCGCTGGGCAGACGGGCGGCACTGGCGGCGCTGGGCAGACGGGAGGCTCAGGCGGCGCTGGGCAGATGGGAGGCTCAGGCAACGCTGGAGAGGAAAGCTCTGGCAGCGCTGTACTGAAGAGCTCTGGCACCTCTAGAATGAGGGGCTCTGACGCCTCTGGAATGAGGGGCGGGAGCTCTGGCAGCACCGAACAGGCAGGAGACTCCGGCAGCGCTGGAGAGTAGGAAGGCTCTAGCAGCGCTGGACTGAGGAGCTCTGGTGCCTCTGGAATGAGGGGCGGGAGCTCTGGCTGCGCTGGAGAGGAGGAAGGCTCCGGCAGCGCTGGACAGGCGAGGGCACCTGTAGGGATGAGACGGAGAGACTGCCTGGTGCGGGGGGCTGCCACCGGAGGGCTGGTGCGTGGAGGTGGTACCGGATAGACCGGACTGTGCAGGCGCACTGGAGCTCTTGAGCACAGAGCCTGACCAACTTTACCTGGTTGAATACTCCCGGTCGCTCTGCTAGTGCGGCGAGGTGGAATAGCCCGCACTGGGCTATGCAGGCGAACCGGGGACACCGTGCGCAAGGCTGGTGCCATGTAAGCCGGCCCAAGGAGACGCACTGGGGACCAGATGCGTAGAGCCGGCTTCATGGCACTTGGCTCGATGCTCACTCTAGCCCGGCCAATACGCAGAGCTGGTATGTACCGCACCGGGCTATGCACCTGCACTGGGGACACCGTGCGCTCCACAGCATAACACGGTGCCTTCCCGGTCTCTCTCGGCCCCCGGTAAGCACAGCAAGTTGGCGCAGGTCTCCTACCTGGCTTCGCCACACTTCCTGTGTGCCTCCCCCCAAGACATTTTTGGGGCTGACTCTCGGCCTTCCTACCGCGCCGCCATGCTTGTCTCTCCAACTCCATTCTCCTATACCCCTCTTCGCACTGCTCCAGCGAATCCCAGGCGGGCTCCGGCACTCTTCCTGGGTCGACCGCCCACCTGTCTATTTCCTCCCAAGTAGTATAGTCCATACTCTTGCCGTCCAAAACGTCCTCCCATGTCCATTCCTCTTTTCGCTGCTCCTGCTGCCGCTGCCTGTCACCACGCCGCTTGGTCCTGTTGTGGTGGATGATTCTGTAACGGTTTTCTTGAGGTGAAGGTGAGGCGGACCAAAACGCAGTGTGGTGGTTATTCGTGTTTAATATATAAAGACACTATACATGAATAAACTAACAAAACAAGAAACGTGAAAACTCAAAACAGCCCTATCTGGTGCAAAGAATAATCACCCACAAACACACAGTGAAATCCAGGCTACCTAAGTATGATTCTCAATCAGAGACAACTAATGACACCTGCCTCTGATTGAGAACCATACTCGGCATAGAAATACCCAAATCATAGAAAAAAACATAGACTGCACACCCCAACTCACGCCCTGACCATACTAAATAATGACAAAACAAAGGAAATAAAGGTCAGAACGTGACAATAAGAAAGGGGTTGAATACTTATTGACTCAAGACATTTCAGCTTTTCATATTTAATTGATTAGTAAAATATATATATATAATTCCACTTTGACATTACGGGGTTATTTTGTGTAGGTGCTGTAACCACCACAAAGTATCATGAGATGGCTGTTGTTGATGTGTTCTGTGTCATTCTGTGTTCTGAGTCATTTCCTTAAAGTTCCCCCATGTCTCTGATACCAACATAATGAATGTCAGCTCGCTGTCAGCTACTGCAAGAGATACATATTTCACAATATGTTTACTATTACCAAGGCACCTGACCACTGACTGAGGGCCAAATTCATACGGTCTTGTACAAATACTGCACTGTGGGTTTGATTGAATTGAATCCAAAATGATTACGTCAATAGTTTGACGTCTTGGCAAATCCAGATCAAATGGAATAGATTTGGTAATTTTATATGTGGTGGCAATGGCATAAAATACTTTAGGTTTCTTACTTCAAAACGGTAAGGAAAGTGATTAGATGGAGACATGGCCTGGCTTTTTCCAGTGAAATCTCCCTTCCCAAGGCTGTGCTGTGGAAATGCAACGGCCTGTCACCTTATTATTGTACAAAAATACTCTCTAGAGGAAATATACCATCTCATCTGACCTCATGTAGGTTTACTGTATCTATCTCCATCTGTCCATATGAACACAATGGTGTGTGTGTAGGCTACTGTGCTAAACAACAGTCATTCTCAGATCCTCCTGGTATCCAGCCTCGTCCAGAAACGTGTTCACGAAATATGTGGTCAATCAGATTTTTCACAGAAGCACATGTTGTTTTATGGCTACATTTCTCCATGGTTCATAAAACGTTTGTTACGAGTCTTGTGTTCAAATCTAACTTCATATTGATAACTTGCTGTATTTTGGGGCGTTCAGAATAATTACACATCAATAGTGGCAACGCAACAAGCCTGAGACTGTATGGCTCGGTTCCAATATCCACACTAACATATCTCTTAGCATGAAGCCATATTCGGCATGCATTCAGGTGATATGCTCGTGTGGATTTACCCAGAGCCACCTCAACACTGCTGTAGACCCCCCGGCTGGTCAGATGCCCTAACATGATAAGATTGACACTTAGAAATACTTATTGAACCTTCCAGAATACCGTTCAATGCATATAATAATATACTGTCTCTGTTCATTGGGGTTGCTGTTTACACTAAAATACATAGAGCAGGGTTTCTTATTCACAGTTTGTGTGTGTGTGATATCTGTTAGCCCTTGTCATGTATTGTACATGTTCCTGGGTCTAATTATAGCTGGTTATCACACAAACTGTATGTACATGTAGTATATACTATTGTTCATTATATGTCACTTTATTCCTAGTTATATGTACATATCTACCTCAATTACCTCGTACCCCTGCACATTGACTCGGTACTAGTACCCCGGGTATATCGTTACTCATTGTGTATTTATTATTTGTTTTATTATTATGTGTTTTACTTTCTATTATTCCTCTATTTTCTTTCTTTCTGCGTTGCTGCTTAGTGAAGGGCCCGTAAGGAAGCGCTTCACTGGTGGTCTACACCTGTTGTTTACAAAGCGTGTGACAAATAACATTTGATTTGAGTTCATGTGAAACTATTATTAGACTGCATTAATCTAGACTTCCTTTCATTGGAAAGAATGTGATTAATTGGGACGTATATAGGGCCTATGACGCATTCATCCTGTATTCTCTCTTCCAAAGGCAAGCATGATGATAGACATGTAGTAGGATACAGTGCTCTCTTGAGGTCAACTTAAAGAACTGCTTGCAATATGTAATCACAATATTTAGCCAGCAAGGGGCAATGTTTAATCGATTACATGTCACAGACCCACAGCTATGATCATGTTATTTTTCTGCAATGTGTCTTGACAATATTAAGCTCTAATTCGAAACCCCCAATGTAAATTGTGTGTGTGTGTGTCTGGGGGGGTGTATATATATATACATATATACATATCGGTATATATATATATATATATATATATATATATATATATATATATATATATATATATATATATATATGTTCGGCCGGTATATATATATATATATATATACATTGGGGGTTTCGAATTAGAGCTTAATATTGTCAAGATATATATATATACCCCCCCCCCCCCATATATATATATATATATATATGAAGAAAATGAAAAAAATATTGAATGAGTAGGTGTTCTAAAACGTTTGACCGGTAGTGTATATACATTTGTTTTTTTTTACTAACAACTTTGGTGGGCGAAAATGAATAATTCGCGGTCGCCTATTGCCGATCCCTGTATAGGCGAACACTAGCCTTTATTATGGGGGACAGGTTCGACTATATTCGTGATCCTCGCCCAGGTCACATGTTTAGAAAGCTTGTCCAGCGCACAGCTGACTGACAACAACATTGCAGGCCAGTCGCTTGGGTAGCAGTAGGCAGAGTGGAGAAGCACGCCTACAACCAACTGTTTAAAAACATTTCTGTCAGCAACCAGAAGCTACCTTTAACCAGTTGGTTTGCTACATCATTTTTCAAGTATTTCAACCTCAGGGTAGTCCGAAATCGTAGTCGTCGAGCTTGGAAAGGGGGAGGCTACCAGCGAGAGGCAGCTTTTAGGCTTGGTGGAGAGGGAATCACTCGCTATATCCTCGGACTGAACATGGCAATGTCCCTCATCCAAGCCTGCCGCAGTCTAGCTCTCTCAACATGGCTGCTATCCTTTTGCTTCGTGCATTTGCTGTGCCTGGACTTTACTGTGGCGGAGAAAGAAGAATGGTACACCGCGTTTGTCAACATTACTTATGTGGATCCCGTGACTTCAGAAATCAAAACAGAGAAGACTGAGTGTGGAAGATATGGCGAGCACTCCCCCAAGAAAGAAGCAAGAGGGCAAGTGTTGATGCCTTTGCTTTTGCAAGAGAGACAAGCTTGCGAACCGAACGCTAAGTATCCCCTGCCTTATCAAAACAATGCTTGGATGGCGTTGATAGCTGCGGGGAATTGTACGTTCAGAGATAAAATTCGCAACGTCGCTGCACTCCACAACGCATCTGCAGTCATAATTTATAACGTGGGCTCCACTAATATCAACGATACCATAACAATGCCTCATCAAGGTAAACTACACTTTCGGGGGAGAAATGCATCATACTCATCAATCTTACATGACTGTATGCGATGCACTGTATCACTTGTATGAGACACTGTACTTGTCACTGTTGTGACTTGGTGACAGTTTACAAGTGCTCTGCCCTCTTATCATGTCGTTATGGCAATGGCACACTGTTTTAGGCTGTTGAATACTGGCAATGCATTCATGTCAGTAAGCAACAAGCTCAAAACTGTCAAAATCACTATTATATATTGAACTAAACAACAAAGAAGCACATTGTCCATTTGAAGCACATTGTCCACAAAACTAGATTTTGGATTGCAGGCCTACTTGTTAAGGGAAGGGCCACTTGTGTAAAATATATGTTGATATTATGCTGCATAGCCCATGCATGAACTCACCATGACCCTCTGGGAGTTGTATCCACCCAGCTCGTATAGACTATTGATGCATGTTTCCCTGACTGCATTGGGATAGATCATCAGTCAAGCTCTGATATCCTACACATTCCCTATACATTTTTAGCCTATATCTCATTTGAATGGGTATCTAATTCTCGCTGATTCTGAACTGGGCCAAATGTTGAGTCAGGGGTTGGCATGGTACTGGCTCAGACCAGGCTGAGGCTGTTGTGTAAGCTGAAGAGTTCTCCTGTAATTTCTCTCTCCGGCTCATTCTTGACCGCATCAAAATCTGACCTCACCTCGCTCCCTGTCCTTCTTCAGCACTGACAACTCGCTCCCTGTCCTTCTTCAGCACTGACAACTCGCTCCCTGTCCTTCTTCAGCACTGACAACTCGCTCCCTGTCCTTCTTCAGCACTGACAACTCGCTCCCTGTCCTTCTTCAGCACTGACAACTCGTCCCTGTCCTTCTTCAGCACTGACAACTCGCTCCCTGTCCTTCTTCAGCACTGACAACTCGCTCCCTGTCCTTCTTCAGCACTGACAACTCGCTCCCTGTCCTCCTTCAGCACTGACAACTCGCTCCCTGTCCTTCTTCAGCACTGACAACTCGCTCCCTGTCCTTCTTCAGCACTGACAACTCGCTCCCTGTCCTTCTTCAGCACTGACAACTCGCTCCCTGTCCTTCTTCAGCACTGACAACTGACCAGGTGAAAGCCAGCCTCGTGATGAGCTTCCACCATTATTGTTTTCACTTGTCAGGTATGTTCCAATCAGTGCAGATGAAGGGAGATGAAGAGACAGATTATTTTTATTTTTTTTACAATTTAGAGCCTGTCTCTCCTGCTCTCACCCTGAGCCATGTCGGAAAGAATCAAGGACAAAGAGGAGCAGAGGGGGGACAGGAAGTAGGAGGATTTTAGTTTTGGGTGGACATAAATATTAATGGAAGAAGGATTTAGCACAGTTAAGATTTCAAACCCAAAATGAATTACATTTTTGGGTTGTAAAACTGAGTCCTGTTTTGCAAGAGATCCAAATGGCAATCCATATTTTATTTTACCTTTATTTAACTAGGCAAGCCAGTTAAGAACAAATTCTTATTTACAATGACGGCCTAGGAACAGTGGGTTAACTGCCTGTTCAGGGGCAGAACGACAGATTTGTACCTTGTCAGATCTGGGATTTGAACTTGCAACCTTCCGGTTACTAGTCCAACCACTAAGCTATCCTGCCGCCCCGGTACAGCTTCTGTCAACTTAGTGTGTGAAATCGGCCCTAATAAATCGGCCATTCCGATTAATCGATCGACCTCTAATCCATACCGTCTCTCCACATTCCTTATCTTTTCACATGCAGTCTAGTCTTCATATACGGTACCTTAGAAAGTATTCAGACCCCTTGACCTTTTCCATATTTTATTACGTTACAGCCTTATTCTAAAATGTATTACATATTTTGTTTTCCTCAGCAATCTACACAAAATACCCCATAATGAGAAAGCGAAAACAGGTTTTTAGATTTTTTTGTGCAAATTTATTACAAATAAAAAACACCTTCTTTAGATAAGTATTCAGACCCTTTGCTATGAGACTCAATTGAGCTCCAATTGAGTGCATCATATTTTCCCTTGATCATCCTTGAGATGTTTCTACATCTTCATTGGAGTCCACCTGTTGTAAATTCAATTGATTGGACATGATTTAGAAAGGCACACACCTGCCAATATATGGTTCCACAGTTGACAGTGCATGTCAGAGCAAAAACCAAGCCATGAGGTCGAAGGAATTTTACATAGAGCTCCAAGACAGGATTGTGTTGAGGCACAGATCTGGGGAAGGGTACCAAAACATGTCTGCAGCATTGAAGATCCCCAAGAACACAGTGGCCTCCATAATTCTTAAATGGAAGAAGTTTGGAAACACCAAGACTCTTCCTAGAGCTGGCCAAACTGAGCAATCAGGGGAGAAGGGCCTTGACAGAGCTCTAGAGTTCCTCTGGAGATGGGAGAACCTTCCAGAAGGACAACCATCTCTGCATCACTCCACCAATCAAGCCTTTATGGTAGAGTGGCCAGACGGAAGCCACTCCTCAATAAAAGGCAAATGACAAGGTTCTCTGGTCTGATGAAACCAAGATTGAACTATTTGGCCTGAATGCCAAGCGTCACGTCTGGAGGAAAACTGGCACAATCCCTACGGGGAAGCATGGTGGTGGCAGCATCATGCTGTGGGGATGTTTTTCAGCGGCAGGGACAGGGAGACTAGTCAGGATTGAGGCAAAGACAAATGGAGTAAAGTACAGAGAGATCCTTGATGAAAACCTGCTCCAGAGTGCTCAGGACCTCAGACTGGGGCGAAGGTTCACCTTCCATCAGGACTATGACCCTAAGCACACAGCCAAGACAATGCAGGTGTGACTTCGGGACAAGTCTCTGATTGTCCCTGAGTGGCCCAGCCAGGGCCCGGACTTTAGCCTGATCGAATATCTCTGGAGAGACCTGAAAATAACTGTACAGCGACGCTCCCCATCCAACCTGGCAGAGCTTGAGAGGATCTGCAGAGTAGAATGGGGGAAAAACTCTCCAAATACAGGTGTTCTGAACTTGTAGCGTCAAACCCAAGAACACTTGAGGCATTAATCGCTGCCAAAGATGCTTCATAAAGTACTGAGTAAAGGGTCTGAACACTTATGTAAATGTGATATTTCCGTTTTTTTTTTAAATATAAATTTGCAAAAATTCTAAACCTGTTTTTGCTTTGTCATTTTGGTGTATTGTGTTTAGATTGTTGAGGGGGAATTTAAAAAAAAAAATCCTTTTTAGAATAAGGCTGTAATGTAACAACATTCTGAAAAAGTCAAGGGGTCTGAATACTTTTCGAATGCACCGAATGACTGACGTGTGTGTGTGGTTGCCCACATGCGTTTTGAGCTCGGCTACACTCCTTTGTCTTTACTGTAGCTCTGTTTACTGAGACAGATCATGTTAATGGATTGAAACTAAATGAACCATGTCTGTGTCTTAACACAACCTGACTGTGCGACTGGTTTGACGACGTGCTGTAAAATGTAGCACCCTCCTTCACAATAGGTTATGCACTACCTGTCAGCCCATCACCCTGTTAGCACGCTGCCAAACTGCATTAGCCTGCTGCAAAAGCACTGACACACCTCCTCCAACCAATACAGAGTGGTGTCTGTCTGTATGGGGTTGCATGAGGGTTGGCATCAATGGAATGGTTACCATTGCTGACGATTTGCCTTCTTTTAACTGAGGATTACGCCATGTGGACCAAAACGGGTCATTACATTCATATAAACCCCTTTGTTCACATTCACTGGCAGTCTCTGACAGATTCCAAGCCCTATCTGCATCATCTCCTGGACTGGACAGGAGCATGCTGGCTTCTAATGGGGAAGTGAGGAGAGATGATGGAAGGCACGACCAGATGCCTCAGACACATGGGGCCAGCCAAGGAGAGGGGTTTCGGGGGTGGGTGGCCACCCCTGGCGAGCTCTCTGAGACCCCCATTGGGTCCCTCCCTGCTTGGTTGGCACAGCCCAGGAGATGTGTCTGTTAAGGCGTCGGCTAGCGCCGAACTCGGCAAGGTGAACCGAACAAGTGTGCTTGTATACTCCCTTAAAAGACCCTCGCTTGAAAAATTATAAAAAAGCGTTGATGGTATTGTTTGTCCATTTTGAGAAGCCGTAGCCAGTATACACTTCTTCAAAATAGTTAAATTAATCCAAAATAACTCAAGAAATCTGTTATTCATTTTGAAGTTTTTGCTGAGGGGATCTTAGTCTTGCAATTTTACATCTAACTAAGATGTTTGCAGTATTTGTCTCTTATTTTATTTTTTTGCATGAAAAACAACAAAGACTACTGAAGAATCCCTATTATTGACCAATCACCGACAAAGGGGCGTAGACTTCGGCTACTGACTTCGGCAAAAAATTGTATGCCTGAACAACTGAAGTGAACCAAAACGTCACAAAAAGTCGGCATTATATATGCACTAACTCTTCCAAACTATTTTGTCTGGGAAGCATGTGGATACGAGCCACACCACACACACACACACTCACACACTCACACATACCCTTCCTGCTGAGAGGGTACATCGGGCCGGAAGTCCCTGGGTACCTACGGAAAAGAGGAGACTGTGCTATTTCTGGGGCTGCTAAGACTCATACTCCCTGCCCTCAGACGAACAGACAGAGTTGGGGGGGGAGGAGCAATGATGAGGGAAAGGGGGACTAAAAGAAAGCGAAAGGAAGTGCCAACAGAAGTGGACTATATCAGCCAGGGTAACCAAGAGCCGAGAATCTCGTTCTCTCTCTCTCATCTTAATTAGGTTGGCCCCACCTGTGACAAAGAACGCATAGAAGGCCTTTTTGTATGAGAACACTCAGACCTCTATGTGAACAGGACACATGAATCCTATCAGGGCTGATCTTTATGAAAGACTAGACATTTGCAGTCTGGCTTTTATATGGAGGGAGAGCAATGAGCATGTGGAGGACATTTTCAGAGAGCTGGAATTAATCACTAGATTTCTGTACGTGGCTCCCTCCCTCTGCCTGACCATGGTTTTTTAGGCAGTTGTTTTGTCGGCCATCTTGGCTATGCACATTTCAGTGGCTACATGTATAAATTATTTTATATTTTTATGCACATTTTCGCTGGACAGACTAACACCGTTGATATTAAATAAGGATTTGTGCTGTTTAATTACAGCTAACCAACTACTATTATCCACTACACAGCAGGTTATGCTGCCCTCAAGGCTGCTAGCAAAAGCTAATCCTCAGCAGCAATAAACAGGTTAGCGCCCTTCCTCTAAAAATCAACTCTAAAAAGCTCACTCGCTCTCTATTCCACCTGGCTTGCCTTATTATGCACCATCGTGGCTGATTATGCACCATCCTGGCTGATGGTGCACCATCCTGGCTTATTATGCACCATCGTGGCTGATGATGCACCATCCTGGCTTATTATGCACCATTGTGGCTGATGATGCACCATCCTGGCTTATTATGCACCATCCTGGCTTATTATGCACCATCGTGGCTGATGATGCACCATCCTGGCTTATTATGCACCATCGTGGCTGATGATGCACCATCCTGGCTTATTATGCACCATCGTGGCTGATGATGCACCATCCTGGCTTATTATGCACCATCGTGGCTGATGATGCATCATCCTGGCCTATTATGCACCATCGTGGCTGATGATGCACCATCCTGGCTGATGATGCACCATCCTGGCTGATTATGCACCATCGTGGCTGATGATGCACCATCCTGGCTTATTATGCACCATCGTGGCTGATGATGCACCATCCTGGCTTATTATGCACCATTGTGGCTGATGATGCACCATTCTTGCTAAAGGGTGTCCACAAAGAGGAGAGATTTTGGACCAGTTCAGCCTCTGTCGGGCCATCGGTTGATATTACACACTGCTTTTGATTTTTAGAAGCAGCTATTTCCGTTTTCTTGTTCTTTCTCTCTTTCTAAATGAAATGGATTCACTAACTACTTGCAGACAGTGGTGATAACATGTGTATGACATCTTGTCCCTTGTGGAATATCTTTGTGTCTGTATTCTTGTCTCCTTCATCTGGGTTGTAATTTCTAGCCTGGTCCAAGATCTGTTTGTAGTGTCTTGCCAACTCCTGTGGTTATTGACGTGACTATGACCATAGGAGTTGGCAAGACAGCACAAACAGATCAGGGACCAGTCTATGTAATCCAAAATCCCACCCAGATGGTAAAGATGGCTAAAACCTTGAGTCTACTCTGCACTACCTACTTAAGATCTCATACTTAACAGCTGAAGCATGGCCAGTGTGCAAAAGCAGCTTTGCAGATGTAGAACTTTGTCAATGTGTTCCCTTACCATGGCCATATTGTTCTCCAGGCTCATAGAGGTGAAGAAGTTAATCCACTCCTTGAGGCCATGTGTTGCTACTAATCTTTTGGCATCCATGTTGGATTGTGCCCTCATGTCCAGATAGTTTTTTTTATTCATCAGTTGAGGAGTATCTGGTTAGGTTAGCAAGCCCATAGTTTTTTTTAAAGCTGTGTAGCGTTTGTCAGGGTGTAGGGCTCAGTGTTAACCTAATAGTATTAGCATCCGTGAGATCTGTTTACCGTGCGCACACAGCCTTGTTTTTCTGTCGGTGATTGTGCCGCTGATTGCATTAGGAGTGGCTACCCTTAACAGTTGCTGCTGCAATGCTCGTTGCTAATTCAGCCAACTGTGCTTGTTTGCATATAGGCTTATATGTGACGTTTGTATGAACAAACCATGGTGCTGCTGCAATGCTCGTTGCTAATTCAGCCAACTGTGTGTGTGTGCACGCGCTTATTTGCATATAATGTGACGCCATTGGACCTAATGCATTGTACCTTGTTGTGTGTAAACCCTAATATGCAGGGTAACACAGTAGCCTCCGGCCTACTACCCATTGTGCACTGTTACATCACAATGTGATTTAGGCCCCGTCTATGCCAGGACATTGGCTCCGGAGCTCTTCGTTCCTGATGCGCTTATTTCATTAGACCACTGTGTATTATTAGATTTAGTCTAGTCGTTTTAGTTTTTTGGAAACAATTAGGCCATCTGAAACCGAAAAAAGCACACCTTGCCAGTAGCCCTTTAACTTCCGATTCAAGGCGATACGCCTTTGAGAAAAAAAGCTTCAAGACTGTATTTTTTGGACCCATACGAAGAGTTGGGCTGGTAAAGATTATTATTATGTAGATTATCTATTGATCTGCTCTCCTTTCTCTCCATAAACCTGTGGCTGTATACGACGAACTAGTTACATATGGAGATTTATGAGCATAAAAATGCATTGCGCCTTTCCCATATGAAATGTGTGCTGTCCATGGGGATCAGTCGCTGCGTCACACACACATACCTCGGTTTATTTCCAGGATCTTGGCATGAAACTGGGCGCTATGGCGACCGACCGAGAGTACAGAGAAACGAGTTGTATTCTGTCTCCTCTATCTCTTCCCTCTGTCTTTTGACCACCCTCTTTCACCCACTCTAATTTGACCTATTCTCATTCTATTCTCTATTCTCTGTTAGACCGGTACAGATGTGAGTCATGCAACCCTGCCAAGGAAAATTAGCATGCCGTATCCCATAGGCGGAGTGTGAGTTTCAAGTTAGGGGAAGCAAATTTTCACCTGAAAAATTTGCAATTTGTTCCAGTCATTGGCAGCAGAGAACTGGAAGGATAGGTGGCCAAAGGAGGAATTGGCTTTGGGGGTGACCAGTGAAATATACCTGCTGGAGTGCATGCTACGGGTGGGTGCTGCTATGGTGACCAGTGAGCTGAGATAAGGCGGGGCTCTACCTAGCAAAGACTTATATATGACCTGGAGCCAGTGGGTTTGGAATATGAAGCGAGGGCCAGCCAACGAGAGCATACAGGTCACAATGGTGGGTAGTATATGAGGCTTTGGTGACATTACATTTACATTTTACATTTAAGTCATTTAGCAGACGCTCTTATCCAGAGCGACTTACAAATTGGTGAATTCACCTTCTGACATCCAGTGGAACAGCCACTTTACAATAGTGCATCTAAATCATTAAGGGGGGGTGGTGAGAAGGATTACTTATCCTATCCTAGGTATTCCTTGAAGAGGTGGGGTTTCAGGTGTCTCCGGAAGGTGGTGATTGACTCCGCTGTCCTGACAAAACGGATGGCACTGTGATAGACTGTATCCAATTTGCTGAGTAGAGTGTTGGAGGCTATTTTGTAAATGACATCGCTGAAGTCAATAATCGGTAGGATGGTCAGTTTTACGAGGATCCACAGCTTATACAGTGCCTTGCGAAAGTATTCGGCCCCCTTGAACTTTGCAACCTTTTGCCACATTTCAGGCTTCAAACATAAAGATATAAAACTGTATTTTTTTGTGAAGAATCAACAACAAGTGGGACACAATCATGAAGTGGAACGACATTTATTGGATATTTCAAACTTTTTTAACAAATCAAAAACTGAAAAATTGGGCGTGCAAAATTATTCAGCCCCTTTACTTTCAGTGGAGCAAACTCTCTCCAGAAGTTCAGTGAGGATCTCTGAATGATCCAATGTTGACCTAAATGACTAATGATGATAAATACAATCCACCTGTGTGTAATCAAGTCTACGTATAAATGCACCTGCACTGTGATAGTCTCAGAGGTCCGTTAAAAGCGCAGAGAGCATCATGAAGAACAAGGAACACACCAGGCAGGTCCGAGATACTGTTGTGAAGAAGTTTAAAGCCGGATTTGGATACAAAAAGATTTCCCAAGCTTTAAACATCCCAAGGAGCACTGTGCAAGTGATAATATTGAAATGGAAGGAGTATCAGACCACTGCAAATCTACCAAGACCTGGCCGTCCCTCTAAACTTTCAGCTCATACAAGGATAAGACTGATCAGAGATGCAGCCAAGAGGCCCATGATCACTCTGGATGAACTGCAGAGATCTACAGCTGAGGTGGGAGACTCTGTCCATAGGACAACAATCAGTCATATATTGCACAAATCTGGCCTTTATGGAAGAGTGGCAAGAAGAAAGCCATTTCTTAAAGATATCCATAAAAAGTGTCGTTTAAAGTTTGCCACAAGCCACCTGGGAGACACACCAAACATGTGGAAGAAGGTGCTCTGGTCAGATGAAACCAAAATTGAACTTTTTGGCAACAATGCAAAACGTTATGTTTGGCGTAAAAGCAACACAGCTCATCAACCACAACACACCATCACCACTGACAAACATGGTGGTGGCAGCATCATGGTTTGGGCCTGCTTTTCTTCAGCAGGGACAGGGAAGATGGTTAAAATTGATGGGAAGATGGATGGAGCCAAATACAGGACCATTCTGGAAGAAAACCTGATGGAGTCTGCAAAAGACCTGAGACTGGGACGGAGATTTGTCTTCCAACGAGACAATGATCCAAAACATAAAGCAAAATCTACAATGGATTGGTTCAAAAATAAACATATCCAGGTGTTAGAATGGCCAAGTCAAAGTCCAGACCTGAATCCAATCGAGAATCTGTGGAAAGAACTGAAAACTGCTGTTCACAAATGCTCTCCATCCAACCTCACTGAGCTCGAGCTGTTTTGCAAGGAGGAATGGGAAAAAATGTCAGTCTCTTGATGTGCAAAACTGATAGAGACATACCCCAAGCGACTTACAGCTGTAATTGCAGCAAAAGGTGGCGCTACAAAGTATTAACTTAAGGGGGCTGAATAAATTTGCATGCCCAATTTTTCAGTTTCAGTTTTTGATTTGTTAAAAACGTTTGAAATATCCAATAAATGTCGTTCCACTTCATGATTGTGTCCCACTTGTTGTTGATTCTTCACAAAAAAATACAGTTTTATATCTTTATGTTTGAAGCCTGAAATGTGGCAAAAGGTCGCAAAGTTCAAGGGGGCCGAATACTTTCGCAAGGCACTGTATGTTTTTAATGAATCTAATGATCCTCTGTGGCCAAATCATGCTTTCTGGTGTAGTAGCTTATTTTGAATTATTTTATGAATATCTGTATCGACAGGAGTAAGCTAATTAGGCTATATAATTTTGCCAATTTACTTTAGGGGAAGCTTAGCTCTTAGCCTTATGGACTGTCATATGGCAATCTTTTGGCGGTTTTAAATCCGCATTTGTTAGTGAATATATTTCAGTCTCTGGAGTAAAGTCCAATGTTGCTTTTCTAATCCGGAATTCATTAGTGAGTGGGGAGACTCAGTCATCCATTTTTGAATGCCTTGCTGCTTGCTTTGTGTCTTTCATGGGCTAAAAGTTTTGCAGCTACTTTTATTTTTTCCAACCTGTTTTTGTCTGTTCTGCCGTGATAATATGGTGTTGCTAGGTGCCAACTTTCCTCTCCTTTCTTTCTCTCTCTATCCATCCCCAGGGTATGGTGATATAATGGCCTTGGCCACTTTCAGACCTCTGCCGGGTGCCGAGGGTATCCCACAATGCCCTGTGGCTGGAGGGCTGCCTGGGCGGCGTTGGCGGCAGAGTGAACAAGCATCTCCTTTAGAAATTACTGATAGATGGAGTGAAGCACCCTGGGGCTTCTGTGTTCCTGTGGCTCCGCACAGACGCCACGGTAACAAGGCCGCAGAGTACTAGAGGAAATGATGTCACAGTGTTCCAAAAGCTAATGAGTCACTTAGGCCCTTAACGACACATACATCATCAATGTGTGGCTGCAGATAAAGTGTCCATGAAGTGTAATCTCTTGTCTGGGATTTTAAACCACTCAAGCTTTTTGGCCTGCTTCTTATGAACGTGAATGGCGACCATTTTGAAATCTTGAGGGGAGTCGATTGTGTTATTTAGTGTGTTAGCTTAGGACTTAGCCTACTTGAAGGATATTTTATCACTGTAATTATAATTTTCTGTGTGAAGAAAGGGTATATTGAAGCTATAGTATCTTTTGATGTGACGGTTGAGGATTGTGTGAAGTGTCAGGTCACAGGCCATAGGGAGAGGGGCTAGATGAGAGGTGAGGATGAGAATAATGTCTGGTGGGAGGCCCTGTCAGAACTTGCTAGTTTCAACTCTGAAAGGAGTTAAAACACAACGTGTTAAAGTGGCACTTCTGTTGTCCATGACCTTGATAACATTCAACTCAACAACCTTCAACTCTGTTGTGAAAATGTGTAAAAATATCCTTGGTGGTTACAATTGTCCACTCTGTTGACTATCTGGTGGTGTGAACTAATGGCTTTGCTATGAAATTATGTTCCCTTGTAGAGTGTCTGGGGGGTGTGTGTTGTACTTTGTTTGACCCTAAATGAGCTACCGATCAAACCTTTTTAGTGGCAGCTGGGCCTGACCTAATTGTCAATTTGACTGTGTTATCAAAGCGGTCTGGTATTGTGACACCAGGGACGTGAAATGTTCAAAACGTTGCTGATAGAAATGTCAGCTAATGAATAGAGCTGATATGATTCCTTACTCTGTGACAGACAAATCATTTCTGTTCGACAGATACAGATTTGTTCTAAATCTGTAATGTTTTCTCCCTTCTGAACAGGGCCACAGGGCTCTGACCCAGACATGGAGAGTCAGGGGTTTTGTTTTGTTAGCTCTGCGTCCTGTCTCTGCCTGAATGAACTCCCAGTAGGCTAGCCTAATGCTAATTACTCACTGTGTTCTACAGACAGTGTTCTGTGAATACAGGTTATTTATAGTTTAGCTCAACCCTGATACACAATAGGGGTCTGATACCTCCACAGAGAGGTTTCAAATCTCGTACAAATGAATGGGATCTAATGAAGCCACAAAGGAGCAATTAAAGAGCCACATGTTGCAGATCTCTGTCCCATACAAAAAATATTGGCACATGAATATGGATGTGTAGGTTCTCTCAACAGATCCTTTATTAACTTTCTTTCTAATGAACTACAACATATTTACAGTAGTTGGTTGGATACATTTTGTAACAGCTGACAAAGTCTTGACTTCCTACCAGCCTGGTGTTCTAGAACAGAGCAGAGAAAATGTCTAAACGGGCCTCTTGGAGATGGGCACTGTATTTTCTAAATCACACAACACCAAATGTTACGCTTAGCAGGAGCTGTTGTGTGATTTAGAAAATACAGTGCCCATTTCCAAGAGGCCCGTTTAGACATTTTCTCTGCTCTGTTCTAGAAATGTCTCCCTTTTGCAACTTTTAACAAACTGGATAAATATTTGATTGACTTTAGCAACGACTGCTCATCTTTTAGTTCACCTGGAAATTCCTATTCCAACAGGTACGGGGGATATCGTGGCGATCATGATTCCGGAACCCAAGGGTCGGGAGATCGCTGCTCTACTAGAACGCAACGTCACGGTGACCATGCACATCACCATAGGAACGAGGAACCTTCAGAAGTATGTGAGCAGAACGTCAGTGGTGTTTGTCTCCATCTCCTTCATCGTCCTGATGATCATCTCCCTGGCATGGCTCATCTTCTACTATATACAGCGGTTCAGATACGCCAACGCTCGCGACCGCAATCAGGTACGGTTCACATTTACATTTACATTTAAGTCATTTAGCAGACGCTCTTATCCAGAGCGACTTACAAATTGGTGAATTCACCTTCTGACATCCAGTGGAACAGCCACTTTACAATAGTGCATCTAAATCATTAAGACATGGGGGTGGTGAGAAGGATTACTTATCCTATCCTAGGTATTCCTTGAAGAGGTGGGGTTTCAGGTGTCTCCGGAAGGTGGTGATTGACTCCGCTGTCCTGGCGTCGTGAGGGAGTTTGTTCCACCATTGGGGGCCAGAGCAGCGAACAGTTTTGACTGGGCTGAGTTGGGAACTGTACTTCCTCAATGGTAGGGAGGCGAGCAGGCCAGAGGTGGATGAACAGTGCCCTTGCTTGGGTGTAGGGCCTGATCAGAGCCTGAGGTACTGCGGTGCCGTTCCCCTCACAGCTCCGTAGGCAAGCACCATGGTCTTGTAGCGGATGCAGCTTCAACTGGAAGCCAGTGGAGAGAGCGGAGGAGCGGGGTGACGTGAGAGAACTTGGGAAGGTTGAACACCAGACGGGCTGCGGCTTAAATTCTGGATGAGTTGTAGGGGTTTAATGGCACAGGCAGGGAGCCCAGCCAACAGCGAGTTGCAGTAATCCAGACGGGAGATGACAAGTGCCTGGATTAGGACCTGCGTCCCCATAGGAGAACCCTTCCTGTGTGAGGCAGGGTCGTACTCTGCGGATGTTGTAGAGCATGAACCTACAGGAACGGGCCACCGCCATGATGTTGGTTGAGAACGACAGGGTGTTGTCCAGGATCACGCCAAGGTTCTTCATGGTGACATTTTTTAGATTTTTCATACCTGCTGGAGTTGAATTATGATTCAATCCAAGAACTCGCCAGGCCTGAAACCACAAATCTGTTCTCTGTTGATGTCACAATGACTTTCCTTGATGACTGATTGAGAGCAGCTGTGGGCAGTGGCCTGGTCTGATGCAGTTCTTTTCCACAGTGAGAGTAGACCTAGATAGCGAGGGTTAACAGCCTACCTTTCTCTCAATGTCTCTTAGTATTTATCTATCATCCACTCAAATCTCTCCCTCCCTCATGCATTTAGCTCTCTATCGCTCCCTCCCTCTCTTTTTCTCTCTCTTTCCCTTTTTTCGTACCTTGCACAACTCAGTGACCTGACTCGGCCTGTGTTTTCTGCTCCGGTCTGCAACAAGGGGTTAACTGTCAGCTCAGAGCCACTGCTATGTCAACATCACTAAGCGACTGTTCATCCGGCCGTGTTAAAACATTACACAGCCTCTCAGAACGTCTCCTTCAGATCTATTAACCAGTAATATGGTCCACCATGGTTCAGATGGAGACAGTGCATCTCAGGCCCTTTCTCTAACCTTGAAAGGTGTCCATTCCTTGCCTTGTCAGCTGTTATTGGATATATAGGAAATTCCAGATATTCTTTTCACTCTTTTGGGTTGCCAGGTTGGGTTGCTTATCTTTCTCCCACCTTCTTTGTTGTTCTTTGATCTTCTATGAGCAGAGACGTCTCGGAGACGCAGCCAAGAAGGCCATCAGTAAGCTCCAAGTACGAACCATCAGGAAAGGAGACAAGGTACACCTGGCTGCGTACTTTACGAACCTCTTCTATGATGTTAGATAAATGTGTTACGAAGGTTATTATGAATGATACTGCCACACTCATAAAGGTTTCATGACTGGTTCCATGGAGGGGTTATGAATGCCTTATGTATAGACCCACTTCAAGTAAAGTGTTTCCAAAACCACCTATTTAAGTAGCAGTGATATGACCTTGATTGTAGGGTTCTAAACCAAAGCGAACTGTTTCCCTACGCTCCTGCTAAGCGCAGCATTTGGTAATGAACTTCCATCAGCCCAATGATAATGACTGACTCATTTTTATTTTCTCTCTCTGTGTGTGTGTGTGTGTGTGTGTGTGTGTGTGCGTGTGTGTGTGTGTGTGTGTTTAAATTTGAATGAATTATACAGGCTGCATGGCTTTTGATCCGCTCTGCTTTATTCACCTTCCAGGAAATGAAAAGGAGACTAGACAACCAACCAAATGTCTCCTGTGTGTTTGGTGTTCTAGGAAACGGAGTCTGACTTCGACAACTGTGCTGTGTGCATCGAGGGCTATAAAGCGAATGATGTTGTTAGGATATTGCCGTGCAGGTACGACAGCCTCTCCCATTTGTCAGTGTAACTAGAGAGAGCAGACACATTGACACCCATTACTATCATTGTCTCCTTTAGATCATGTGTTGCAGTAGGTCTATTGGGAATGATTGGTAGTCATTAATATGCCACAATAATTTACTGTTCTGTACCTGAGAGCATATGTAGAGCATGGTGAGTGATGCTATGTTACCAAGGAGACTGTTACTACGGATGACATCATCAAGGCTGTGCGTGTTCGTGTGTGTGACTCTGTCCTCAGGCACATCTTCCATAAAAGCTGTGTGGACCCCTGGCTTCTGGACCATCGGACCTGTCCCATGTGTAAAATGAACATCCTCAAAGCGCTGGGAATACCAGTAAGGAGTTTCTGTCTTTCAACATCTATCCATCTCTTTCATTCCCAACCCTGATCCTGGAGAGATTTTATCTTTGGAAAGTGTTTTTGATGTTTATATTTGATTGATTGATTTCAGCCCAACTTTGACTGTGGGGATGACATTCCGCCAGACTATGAGATGTCAGTGGGAGGCCCGCCCACCAACGCAATCACAGGGGCCAGTGACGTCACGGTGAGCGGGGAGGAGAGCTCAGTGGTGCTGGACACGGTGGACATGGACAGGACGATAGGGCTGCCTCAGGTCTACCACGACGCACACGAGACACTACCACAGGCTGGGGACAGCCGACACATCGCCAGCAGTGAGTATAGACACACACACACACCTACACACACACATTTGCGCATCAACACACACACACATATATACGCATATACATGTAACACACTGTCTCACACACACCTATGCTTTGGTTCCATCCCAGCACTAAGAGAACTTCTTCAACTCACCTGTACTTCGTCAACACAAACCAGTGAACACCAGAACACCCCACCCCATACCAGTCATGTTCAGAGCTGTGCTATGGTGGGATATAAGAGGAGTACTGTATTCTGAAATAGACCTCATTGTCCTCTCTGTCTCCACCAGAACAGAGAGTAGTTGCTCTCTCTAAAAGACCACAATGTCCTGGTTCTTCACATGTGCGTCCACAACAACAAGACCCTATAACCTAGATAGTGCACTATTTTTGACCAGGGGTCATAGGGCTGTAGTTAAAAGTAATGCACTATATAGGTAATACCGTACCATTTCAAATGCAGCCTTGTACTGGCGTGGCGTAGCTAGCCCAGGGCTGCTGTACTGGCGTGGCGTAGCTAGCCCAGGGCTGCTGTACTGGCGTGGCTTAGCTAGCCCAGGGCTGCTGTACTGGCGTGGCTTAGCTAGCCCAGGGCTGGCTGGCTGGCTTAGCTAGCCCAGGGCTGCTGTACTGGCGTGGCTTAGCTAGCCCAGGGCTGCTGTACTGGAATGGCTTAGCTAGCCCAGGGCTGCTGTACTGGAATGGCTTAGCTAGCCCAGGGCTGCTGTACTGGCGTGGCTTAGCTAGCCCAGGGCTGCTGTACTGGCGTAGCTAGCCAGCCCAGGGCTGCTGTACTGGCGTGGCGTAGCTAGCCCAGGGCTGCTGTACTGGCGTGGCTTAGCTAGCCCAGGGCTGCTGTACTGGCGTGGCTTAGCTAGCCCAGGGCTGCTGTACTGGCGTGGCTTAGCTAGCCCAGGGCTGCTGTACTGGCGTGGCTTAGCTAGCCCAGGGCTGCTGTACTGGCGTGGCTTAGCTAGCCCAGGGCTGCTGTACTGAATGGTGGCCCAGGGCTAGCCCAGGGCTGCTGTCCCAGGGCTGCTGCGAATGGCTTAGCTAGCCCAGGGCTGCTGCTGGCTTAGCTAGCCCAGGGCTGCTGTACTGGAATGGCTTAGCTAGCCCAGGGCTGCTGTACTGGCGTGGCTTAGCTAGCCCAGGGCTGCTGTACTGGCGTGGCTTAGCTAGCCCAGGGCTGCTGTACTGGCGTGGCTTAGCTAGCCCAGGGCTGCTGTACTGGAATGGCTTAGCTAGCCCAGGGGCTGCTGCCCAGGGCTGCTGTACTGGAATGGCGTGGCTGTACTATGGCTTAGCTAGCCCAGGGCTGCTGTACTGGCTAGCCCAGGGCTGCTGTACTGGAATGGCTAGCCCAGGGCTGCTGTACTAGCTTAGCCCAGGGCTGCTGTACTGGCGTGGCTTAGCTAGCCCAGGGCTGCTGTACTGGCTTAGCTAGCCCAGGGCTGCTGTACTGGCGTGGCTTAGCTAGCCCAGGGCTGCTGTACTGGCGTGGCTTAGCTAGCCCAGGGCTGCTGTACTGGCGTGGCTTAGCTAGCCCAGGGCTGCTGTACTGGCGTGGCTTAGCTAGCCCAGGGCTGCTGTACTGGCGTGGCTTAGCTAGCCCAGGGCTGCTGTACTGGCGTGGCTTAGCTAGCCCAGGGCTGCTGTACTGGCGTGGCTTAGCTAGCCCAGGGCTGCTGCTGGAATGGCTTAGCCCAGGGCTGCTGTACTGGCGTGGCTTAGCTAGCCCAGGGCTGCTGTACTGGAATAGCTAGCCCAGGGGCTGTACTGGAATGGCTTAGCTAGCCCAGGGCTGCTGTACTGGAATGGCTTAGCTAGCCCAGGGCTGCTGTACTGGCTTAGGCCCAGGGCTGCTGCTTGGCTTAGCCCAGGGCTGCTGTACTGGAATGGCTTAGCTAGCCCAGGGCTGCTGTACTGGAATGGCTTAGCTAGCCCAGGGCTGCTGTACTGGCGTGGCTTAGCTAGCCCAGGGCTGCTGTACTGGCGTGGCTTAGCTAGCCCAGGGCTGCTGTACTGGCCCAGGGCTGCTGTACTGGCGTGGCTTAGCTAGCCCAGGGCTGCTGTACTGGCATGGCTTAGCTAGCCCAGGGCTGCTGTACTGGAATGGCTTAGCTAGCCCAGGGCTGCTGTACTGGCGTGGCTTAACTAGCCCAGGGCTGCTGTACTGGCATGGCTTAGCTAACCCAGGGCTGCTGTACTGGAATGGCTTAGCGAGCCCAGGGCTGCTGTACTGGCATGGCTTAGCTAGCCCAGGGCTGCTGTACTGGCGTGGCTTAACTAGCCCAGGGCTGCTGTACTGGCATGGCTTAGCTAGCCCAGGGCTGCTGTACTGGCATGGCTTAGCTAGCCCAGGGCTGCTGTACTGGCGTGGCCTAGCTAGCCCAGGGCTGCTGTACTGGCATGGCTTAGCTAGCCCAGGGCTGTTGTACTGGAATGGCTTAGCTAGCCCAGGGCCAGAACTAGGCCATCAGCCACCTGCTTCACTGTTCCCTCAATCCAGTCCCTGGCCAGAGAAGGAATAGTGCTCCCTTTTTTCAAAGTCACAAGCTAACCCAAATGCATTGGCATGGTTTACATACGTAGCATCAGAGTATGTTTTAAGGTTGCCGTGCTTGCTATTAGCAAGGTATTATGATAAGGCACTGCAGCACTGAGCCATTGATAGGCACATTGTGTTTTTTGAGTTAGCCTGTTTGTTTAACAGCTGGTTAGCACATGGAACTTGTGTCTGTGTGTGTGGGTGTGTCTGTGTGTGTGTGTGTGTGTGTGTGTGTGTGTGTGTGTGTGTGTGTGTCTGTGTGTGTGTGTGTGTCTGTGTGCCCTGAGAGTGGGGCAGGAGTGTGTTGACGCTGGCATGGCCCACTTCCTGTCCTGCCCACCGTGCTGAAATTCCACCTGCAGTTGGCGGTGGGCCTCCGACCAAAACGCTCGCCTCTCGAGTCTCTCATGCCAATGGAACAAGTTAATGCTGCCTTTGTGACAGCGTCTTATTAGCTTCCTGAGGCCTCTACTGTACCTTAAAGACCTGGTAAACACTACGGGCAGCGTCAACCTGCTACGCCCCTTCAAAACATTAGAAAACTATGGAGAACCTTGTACTTTTCTTTATCCCTCCCTCATTCCCATAACACAAGCCGACTTCTTGCGCTCCCATGAATGCCAGTCAATGTTCTACCTTCAAGGTAGTTGAACACTTTTTACACTGTGTTTACATGCCTGTATGTCTTTCAACTGTGCACAGCTTGTCCCCTTTTCGAGCCTTGGCATTGCGTGTCACACCTACCTTTGTGTTAAATATGAGCTTTCTCGGATCCATCCCGGAACGTATTCAAAATCCCCCACCTGCCGTTTATTTTAATCCCCAGGATGGATCTGCGATGTCAGGGAGAGTGATTTGTGGGTTGCGCAAAACGCAGAGCCCAATCGGGCTGAGTCATTGCTTATGGAATGGCACGGCGGTACTGCCACTCTAGGCCTTCAGCCTTATTGTAGTCTGGCTGTCACCAGCACGATAGCTTACTGCAGTATAGGCAGTATAACAAACTTGGCGCGCACTGAGGGGGATGACATTTGGGGGAAGGAGAAAGAAAGCTCCAGGCCCATATTCACAGTGTCTTCGAAATAGGAAGGCTGTACATATGATGGTATTTACTACGATCTAGTCTGCAAAACTGATCCTAGATCAGTACTACCCTCCAAGAGTAACGCAGTATGTCTTAGGGGTACACTACGAGTTAGCCAGCTGACTTTGATAAACAACCAGAAGTAACAGTGTATTTTCTGGTTCAGTAGGAAAGCTAAGTTTAGAGATGTGTTTTTGGTTGTTGGCTCAGTTAGACCATGCCCATTTCAAGTTTATCTTTATAAAAAAAACTATAAAGATGTTTCAGAATATTCAGGCAAGTTAGCTGGGTAACTCCTTGAACCTGCTTTGCATTATACCTCTCTGATTTGAAGTGACAACCAGCAGAGCCGTTCATGTTGAGTCATACAAGACAAATAAGCCTCCACGGAGCTGAGTCACACCAAGTGCTCCTGGTCTTTCCTACCTGATATAATTGTTTGATCTCCCTAGTGATGTTATTATAGATGCTCCTGGCAGCCGTAGGTCTGTCAGTCTGTCAGCCTTCAAAGAGGATTATGATAAGAGATGCGTGTGTGTGTGTGTGTGTGTGTGTATAAAATAGATGATGAGATGTGTGTTTGCCTGTCTGCTAGAGCCAGTCTGCAGTGCTGCTACTGACTCTCTCCTAATGCAAGCCTTAACCTCTCCTCCTCTCACATCTCTCTCTCTGTTCCTCACCAGTCTCTCTCTCTCTCTCTGTTCCTCACCAGTCTCTCTCTCTCTATCTCTGTTCCTCACCAGTCTCTCTCTCTCTGTTCCTCACCTCTCTCTCTCTCTCTCTCTCTCTCTCTCTGTTCCTCACCAGTCTCTCTCTCTCTCTCTCTCTGTTCCTCACCAGTCTCTCTCTCTCTCTCTCTGTTCCTCACCAGTCTCTCTCTCTCTGTTCCTCACCAGCCCCCCCTCTCTCTCTCTCTCTGTTCCTCACCAGTCTCTCTCTCTCTCTCTCTCTGTTCCTCCAGTCTCTCTCTCTGTTCCTCACCAGCCACCCTCTCTCTCTCTTTCACTCTTTGTTCCTCACCCGTCTCTCTCTCTCTCTCTGTTCCTCACCAGCCCCCCTCTCTCTCTCTCTCTGTTCCTCACCAGCCCCTCTCTCTCTCTCCCTCTCTCTGTTCCTTACCAGTCTCTCTCTCTGTTCCTCACCAGTCTCTCTCTCTCTGTTCCTCACCAGTCTCTCTCTCTCTCACTGTTCCTCACCAGTCTCTCTCTCTCTCTCTCTGTTCCTCACCAGTCTCTCTCTCTCTCTGTTCCTCACCAGTCTCTCTCTCTCTGTTCCTCACCAGTCTCTCTCTCTCTCTGTTCCTCACCAGCCTCTCTCTCTCTGTTCCTCACCAGTCTCTCTCTCTCTCACTGTTCCTCACCAGTCTCTCTCTCTCTCTCTGTTCCTCACCAGTCTCTCTCTCTCTCTCTGTTCCTCACCAGTCTCTCTCTCTCTATCTGTTCCTCACAAGTCTCTCTCTCTCTGTTCCTCACCAGTCTCTCTCTCTCTGTTCCTCACCAGCCTCTCTCTCTCTGTTCCTCACCAGTCTCTCTCTCTCTCACTGTTCCTCACCAGTCTCTCTCTCTCTCTCTCTCTCTCTCTGTTCCTCACCAGTCTCTCTCTCTATCTGTTCCTCACCAGTCTCTCTCTCTCTCTGTTCCTCACCAGTCTCTCTCTCTCTCACTGTTCCTCACCAGTCTCTCTCTCTCTATCTGTTCCTCACGAGTCTCTCTCTCTATCTGTTCCTCACCAGTCTCTCTCTCTCTGTTCCTCACCAGTCTCTCTCTCTCTCTGTTCCTCACCAGCACTCTCTCTCTTTCTCTCTCTCTCTCTCTCTCTCTCTCTCTCTCTCTCTCTCTGTTCCTCACCAGTCTCTCTCTCTCTGTTCCTCACCAGCCCCCCCCCCCTCTCTCTCTCTCTGTTCCTCACCAGTCTCTCTCTCTCTCTCTCTCTGTTCCTCCAGTCTCTCTCTCTGTTCCTCACCAGCCACCCTCTCTCTCTCTTTCACTCTTTGTTCCTCACCCGTCTCTCTCTCTCTCTCTGTTCCTCACCAGCCCCCCTCTCTCTCTCTCTCTGTTCCTCACCAGTCTCTCTCTCTCTCTCTGTTCCTCACCAGTCTCTCTCTCTGTTCTTCACCAGTCTCTCTCTCTCTGTTCTTCACCAGTCTCTCTCTCTCTCACTGTTCCTCACCAGTCTCTCTCTCTCTCTCTGTTCCTCACCAGTCTCTCTCTCTCTCTGTTCCTCACCAGTCTCTCTCTCTCTGTTCCTCACCAGTCTCTCTCTCTCTCTGTTCCTCACCAGCCTCTCTCTCTCTGTTCCTCACCAGTCTCTCTCTCTCTCACTGTTCCTCACCAGTCTCTCTCTCTCTCTCTGTTCCTCACCAGTCTCTCTCTCTCTCTCTGTTCCTCACCAGTCTCTCTCTCTCTATCTGTTCCTCACAAGTCTCTCTCTCTCTGTTCCTCACAAGTCTCTCTCTCTCTGTTCCTCACCAGTCTCTCTCTCTCTGTTCCTCACCAGCCTCTCTCTCTCTGTTCCTCACCAGTCTCTCTCTCTCTCACTGTTCCTCACCAGTCTCTCTCTCTCTCTCTCTCTCTCTGTTCCTCACCAGTCTCTCTCTCTATCTGTTCCTCACCAGTCTCTCTCTCTCTCTGTTCCTCACCAGTCTCTCTCTCTCTCACTGTTCCTCACCAGTCTCTCTCTCTCTCTATCTGTTCCTCACGAGTCTCTCTCTCTATCTGTTCCTCACCAGTCTCTCTCTCTCTCTGTTCCTCACCAGCCTCTCTCTCTTTCTCTCTCTCTCTCTCTCTCTCTCTCTCTCTCTCTCTCTCTCTGTTCCTCACCAGTCTCTCTCTCTCTCACTGTTCCTCACCAGTCTCTCTCTCTCTCTCTCTCTCTCTCTCTCTCTCTCTCCCTATTCCTCACCAGTCTCTCTATCTGTTCCTTACCAGTCTCTCTCTCTCTCTCTCTCTCTCTCTCTCTCTCTCTCTCTCTCTCTCTCTCACCTGTTCCTCTCTCTCTGTTCCTCACCTGCCCCTGTTCCTCTCTCTCTCTGTTCCTCACCTGCCCCCCTCACCCTCTCTCCTGTTCCTCACCTACCCCCTCTCTCTATATCTCTCTGTTCCTCACCAGCCCCCCCTCTCTCTCTTTCTCTCTGTTCCTCACCAGCCTCTCTCTCTCTCTCACTGTTCCTCACCAGTCTCTCTCTCTCTCTCTCTCTCTCTGTTCCTCACCAGTCTCTCTCTCTCTCTCTCTCTCTGTTCCTCACCAGTCTCTCTCTCTCTCTCTGTTCCTCACCAGTCTCTCTCTCTCTCTCTGTTCCTCACCAATCTCTCCCTCTCTGTTCCTCACCAGTCTCTCTCACTCTCTCTGTTCCTCACCAGTCTCTCTCTCTCTCTCTCTCTCTCTCTCTGTTCCTCACCAGTCTCTCTCTCTCTCTCTCTCTCTCTCTCTCTCTCTCTCTCACTGTTCCTCACCAGTCTCTCTCTCTCTCACTGTTCCTCACCAGTCTCTCTCTCTCTCTGTTCCTCACCAGTCTCTCTCTCTCTCTCTGTTCCTTACCAGTCTCTCTCTCTCTCCCTGTTCCTCACCAGTCTCTCTCTCTCTCTCTGTTCCTCACCAGTCTCTCTCTCTCTCTCTCTCTCTCTCTCTCTCACTGTTCCTCACCAGTCTCTCTCTCTCTCTCTCTCTCTCTCTCTCTCTCTCTCTCTCTCTCTCTCTCTCCCTATTCCTCACCAGTCTCTCTCTCTATCTGTTCCTTACCAGTCTCTCTCTCTCTCTCTCTCTCTCTCTGTTCCTCACCAGTCTCTCTCTCTCTCTCTGTTCCTCACCTGCCCCCCTCTCTCTCTGTGTTCCTCACCTACCCCCCCTCTCTCTATATCTCTCTGTTCCTCACCAGCCCCCCCTCTCTCTCTTTCTCTCTGTTCCTCACCAGCCCCTCTCTCTCTCTCACTGTTCCTCACCAGTCTCTCTCTCTCTCTCTCTGTTCCTCACCAGTCTCTCTCTCTCTGTTCCTCACCAGTCTCTCTCACTCTCTCTGTTCCTCACCAGTCTCTCTCTCTCTCTCTCTCTCTCTCTCTCACTGTTCCTCACCAGTCTCTCTCTCTCTCACTGTTCCTCACCAGTCTCTCTCTCTCTCTCTCTCTCTGTTCCTCACCAGTCTCTCTCTCTCTCTCTCTCTGTTCCTCACCAGTCTCTCTCTCTCTCTCTCTCTCTCTCTCTCTCTCTCTCACTGTTCCTCACCAGTCTCTCTCTCTCTCTCACTGTTCCTCACCAGTCTCTCTCTCTCTCTCTCTGTTCCTCACCAGTCTCTCTCTCTCTCTCTCTCCCTGTTCCTCACCAGTCTCTCTCTCTCTCTCTCTGTTCCTCACCAGTCTCTCTCTCTCTCTCTCTCTCTCTCTCTCTCACTGTTCCTCACCAGTCTCTCTCTCTCACTGTTCCTCACCAGTCTCTCTCTCTCTCACTGTTCCTCACCAGTCTCTCTCTCTCTCTGTTCCTCACCAGTCTCTCTCTCTCTCTGTTCCTCACCAGCCACTCTATCTCTGTTCCTCACCAGCCACTCTCTCTCTGTTCCTCACCAGCCCCTCTCTCTCTCTCTCTCTGTTCCTCACCAGTCTCTCTCTCTGTTCCTCACCAGTCTCTCTCTCTCTCTCTCTGTTCCTCACCAGTCTCTCTCTCTCTCTCTCTCTCTGTTCCTCACCAGTCTCTCTCTCTCTCTCTCTCTGTTCCTCACCAGTCTCTCTCTCTCTCTCTCTGTTCCTCACCAGTCTCTCTCTCTCTGTTCCTCACCAGCCCACCCTCTCTCTCTCTCTCTGTTCCTCACCAGCCTCTCTCTCTCTCTCTCTGTTCCTCACCAGTCTCTCTCTCTCTGTTCCTCACCAGTCTCTCTCTCTCTGTTCCTCACCAGTCTCTCTCTCACTGTTCCTCACTAGTCTCTCTCTCTGTTCCTCAGCAGTCTCTCTCACTCTCTCTGTTCCTCACCAGTCTCTCTCTCTCTCTCTCTCTGTTCCTCACCAGTCTCTCTCTCTCTCTGTTCCTCACCAGTCTCTCTCTCTCTCTCTCTCTCTCTCTCTCTCTCTCTCTCTCTCTCACTGTTCCTCACCAGTCTCTCTCTCTCTCACTGTTCCTCACCAGTTTCTCTCTCTCTCTCCCTGTTCCTCACCAGTTTCTCTCTCTCTCCCTGTTCCTCACCAGTTTCTCTCTCTCTCTCTCTGTTCCTCACCAGTCTCTATCTCTCTCTGTTCCTCACCAGTCTCTCTCTCTCTGTTCCTCACCAGTCTCTCTCTCTCTGTTCCTCACCAGTCTCTCTCTCTCTGTTCCTCACCAGTCTCTCTCTCTCTCTCTCTCTCTCTCTCTCTCTCTCTCTCTCTCTCTCTCTCTCTCTCTCTCTCTCTCTGTTCCTCAACAGTCTCTGTGAATAGCAGCTGGCATCACTTAGAGCCTGAACTCCTGCTGCTACGCCAGAGCCTTTCAAGACACACCTTCAGACTTCCTGCCCTCTCTCTCCCTCTCTCCCTCCCTCCAAGCCTTTATGTAACCATGACAAAATGCAGCAATGGACAGACAGGATTGAACTGTTATATATTAGTATTAGGTTGGCATTTACCTCCTTGAGGATGCAGCTCATGTTTGGTGCCTGCTTGCAACTTGTATGGTTGTGAAATTGGTTCCACTTTCACTAAGTAATTCAAATAGCTTATGCCAGTGTATTTGGAAATGGATGATGTGTAATTAACACACACACACTGTTTAGTTCTGTTGTGTTGGATGTCAAGCGAGACTCATTATCAGCCCGCCACACAGTCTGTTGTTCCTGCATCAATTAGCTGGGAGTTAATGGGAGTTCTGTTGTTTGTTTGTCGCGGCGCTAACTAGCTCACGGTGCCGCCTGACAACCGCCCCGAGATGAAGGATCTGATCTATCAGTGTTCTGCTGAATTGCCGTGTTGCAGTGACAGATCGCGGTGCACGCCATGCCCGTCAGCGTAAACACCGAGCGCTGTCTGTTAACTTATTACGGTTATCCTTCACTTTGGACTGTGCTACAGCATGTTGCCAAAAAAAGGCCCAATTTGCTGCAGGAAAGTGGGACAGGAGTGGTGTTAGTCCATAGAGAGCATATGTGAAGTAGATTGATGGTCCCCTGTACTTCTCTAGTTGTTTTCTATTCATCTGACTGTGTAGCACTGCTATCTCCTAAGGCCCGGTGTAGCGCTGCTATCTCCTAAGGCCCGGAGTGGCACTGCTATCTCCTAAGGCCCTGTGTTGCGCTGCTATCTCCTAAGACCTGGTGTTGTGCAGTCTGTCTTTAGTCAAGTGGACATCACAGCACTTACAGAGCAGTTTACATCTCGTCAGGTTCCCTACTATGCCCTCATCAGTCGCCTCATCTTGTCTCTGCTACTGCACATTAACTGCCATTTTGGGTCCATTCAGGTTTACCTGTATCACCCTCTCTTTAAAAGGTGACCACCATGTTGTGTCTGTGCTGACCGGTCTCTCTCTCCCTGCAGGTGAGCACCAGCCCCCGCTGAGCAGCGACTCGGACACCTCCCTTATCTTGGCTGTGGAGGTGGGTCTGTCCGACATGGAGCTCTCCCTCGGGCACGACCATGATGAGGTCAAGTCCTGAGCCAATCAGAGCCAAGTAGGAAGGAAGCTCCCGGGGTCGACATGGAGATGAGAAACGGGACCGAAGGGGCAGTGCCTGGCCCCCTGATGGGAGGTTGTGGCTCCAAATAAATAAGAGACAAGCAAGCAATAGAACCCATAGCAGTGCAACACACCTGTCTGTTCCCACTGCCTCATCTACAGGTTCCTCCTGTCCTGCCTCCCTTTTCTGACTGCTGTCACGTTCAGTCGCCATGGAAACCAGGCAGCCAATCACAGCTCTTGTCATTAGCCTCTGGACTGGGGGTATAGTTTAGCACCTCTGTTAGTTGTCTCCATGTCACCATCACTTTGACTCTTTGGACATGTGACATTTTGATTTCTTTCTACGAGATCATCACTGCCAACTTATTCCAGAATGAAACACGGAACTCTTTACACCTCGTTATAGGAATATCTATTTATACCGTGTATGGTCAATATAAGCCTCCTGCAGCATGGGCTTTGAGTGTCAAAAACAGTTAGTGCGTGTTCTGAGTGACCAGCATTTACATGTGGTAAACTTGAAGCTGATGTTTTTTCACCACCTCTGCTTGAAATAATTTCCATAACATTCAACGCTGTTGGTATTGTAGCATTTATACTATGCACATGTTGTCAAGCATTTCTGAATATCCGATTGTTAAATTGCATCCTTATCCTTCATTTAGGGGTCTTTAGGACTATGGTTTATTTCCACTTCTGAAGTACTGTACACCATGTGTTGTGGGGACCAACTACGAGTTTGTTTTACCACAGCAGTTGACAATCACAGCCCAACGGTAATGGAGATTTGCAGTGATGACATCAGCTACAGCCCTGTTTCAAACTGCTAAAGCTTTATTAGCACCGCCAGTAACACAGCACAGGAGGCGATAGTAGTGGCTGTTTGTTCCATTTTAATGTCATGTCATCTCCCAGTCAAGCCACCCAATAGCATGTGGTGAAATCTTCTGTTACCTAACATAACGTGTGTCTGCAGTGCTGTGCATTTGCTCTGTGCCAAGTTCTTGCAGTTTTAGTTTTTTGTATTGATGTTGCTTCTGTTTCTAGAAGCCAAAGCAAGATGGCATTGTGGGTGTTGTTGAGTTCACCCATTGGTTGGATAGTGAAAAGCACATCGAAGTTGTCTGTTGATAAAAGTAAATGACATTTGACTATATCTGAACTCTGTGTATTAGATAGCCCCTAGTCTGAGAAATCCCATACCGAGGGCAACCGCACTAGTATGCTGGAACATTGGTGCATTGTGGGAAGCAACTGGTCCATCTAGAGAGACTAGATAGCCCCTGGTGAAGGAATACCATGCATTGGTTGTGGCTTTGGTTGACTGTGAATTCATTATGAAAGAGTTGACTAAACCCTGTTGCAGATAGTTTGTACCTCTTAGTCATTTCTTCTGAGGATAAAATGTTTTCTTTTTTTCCTATGATGAATTTCAAAATGGCAGTTTTTTTTGTACATTCGTCGTGTAGGGAAACGAAAGTCTGACGAACAGCATTTATTTTAGTATGAAAATAAGTTTATTTTTGTAAGAAAAAGAAAATGGAGGTAAATGTTTACAGTCCAGGAGAAATGGAGTGGGAGAATAGTTGCCTGGTTTCAAGAGCTCACTGGTAATGCTAATGCATTTTGAATGACATGTATTAATTCATGGTTTATGTCCTTCCTCCCCCGATTTTGATTACTGCTCTGTAATTGTTTCAAAGGCCATTTTTTATTTGAGTTTGATTCCTCTCTCCTTTGGAGTCCCCTCAAGGTTCTCAACACATTGATTTATTTACAAATGTGTACTTTCATCCTTAACATATGATAATCTTATATTGCTTTAGTATGCAATTTTAGATTTGATTTTCAGGCTCAAATCTGCATGAAATGGCACAAGGCCACTGTTGTCATCGAGCATCTACTGCGTTTCTCTTCCTTACTATGTGTTCGTTCATTTAATCATTGGTTCCTTTAGGCCGCCAACCAATCAACAACCAATCAACTCCCAGTTATGTAAGAAGTTCATATTACCCATATTCCCCCCTGTCTTTGTCAATCAGAGAAGGATTACAGAATCTATGGGAGAATGTTGAAATCTCCCATGCTTATGCATTAGGTACATCTGTATGCCCTCCTAGTGTGTCAGACTCCTTACATTTAGCTTTGATTTGCAGTATCAGTTTGTGAAATACACTACACCTGTGTGATTAATATTGTATAAGCGTCATAAATGTATATTTAATCAATCGATTGAGACTGAAGAGTGATGCATTGAACATGGCTCAGTTAAAAGCATATTCTTCCCACTTTTTGCGTTCCGATTCTCTACACTTCTCACTAAGTGTGCACACTTAAAGTAATGGATTTTATAATGGTGAAAACGCCCTCCAGCCAATGTTTACACCAATCCAGTGCTTCTAAATCAGTGATGGGAACTGCACGGTATGGGGGGGATGGGGATTGAGTCATGGAGGAGTTAAGTGCTCCGCCATAACTCAATGCAACCTTGGCCAGAATACTAGAGATCCATTAAAATATGGTATGGTAGCCTCATCTAGCCTCTCCACACACAGCTCTACAGTTGATACTATGGGCTGAGGGCCCTAGAAACAACTAACAGTATTTGATTTCCCTCTGGGGGTTGGTTTCACACACACACCACACCACACAGTTTCCATGTGCCCATTTGTTTGTATTGCACAGGGGTACAAGATAAGAGGAAGCAATTCATCTCGGGGGGCATTTTGTACCAGAAGGAGGGTTTTGATAGATACTGATTGTACTGTGTGTGTGTGTGTGTGTGTGTGTGTGTCTGACATCTTCACTTGTGTGAAGCCAGGACATTTAAAAGCCTTTAATTGCTTCCTGTTTCATGTCAGGGGTCGTGTTTAATTGTCTTAACTTCCTGAAAGGTTATTCTCTCATTCTCAAACTTCTTACGTCCACTTATTCCAACAACTCTTTTTTTGTATTTTTTATTTTATGACCATGAAGAAGCAATGGCCTTGATTTGAACGTAATTCGAATGAATATCTGTTATATTCGTAATGAACACTTGTAGAAACCGGCGTATTCTTCCAAATAAAGTAATGAATGCACATATTATAGTCTTATAGTAGGTTCTTGTTTACCCCAATGATGGTATAATTATGTCAGGTATACATAAAATTACATAATAGAAACTCCTAATTGAAATATAGCTTTTAGTTCTCTTTCTTTAACTGGTTGTGTACCAGTTGTGTACTACCTAGAATGCACTTTTTCACATGAAGGAGAGTTCTGTATACTACAACGAAATGGCACAAAACATCTTTTGAATACGGTTGACCTTAAATGCGGTTGACAGTTGACACGACCATGTTTTTAAGAGAGAGGGCTACAATATTGGGAATGGCACATGACAATTGTCACTGTATGTGTGCTGTTTAAGAGTCTGTGTTCTTTTATCTAGACTTGTATACCAGCTGTGGGTTTGGGGAATGTTACGAAAATGTTGTATGCTATATCTAGCAGAACTCTACAGTATTGCTATTTTGTTATATAGAGGAATATGTAAATATTTTTGGCAGTGTTAATGATATACAGTACAGTTCTATAGTACAATGTTGCATGTGTGTGAGTCTGATTGTGAGGTACAATACATTTTATTGCAAGTTTTTCCAACTGTGGTGAAGCTGTCTGGTTTCTATTTCGTTATTGTCAATAATCTTTATGTCAACCCTCTCTGATACCGTTAGGGTGAGCCAATACAATTGAGAGGGGGAGGGCGCGAGAAATCGGTGATGAGGAAGTCAGAGACTCAAAAGCTCACGCCAAGAGTGGGACAGACGGTTTTCCAGAAGGCCATTGGTTTTTATTGTAGGGAGGCATTGGCATATATTCAAGCAGTAAAGTCATGATGATCTAGCGGGGGAGAGATGTCTCACTCTCCAACGCCACCCACCTTCAGCCCAACGACAATGACACGTACGCCGTGACAAGCCGACAGATGTGCTGCTAGGGTTGGGGTTTGTTCACAACAAGACAGGCGTGAGGGAGAGAGGGATGAGAGAGAGAAAGAGGTAGTATGAGAGTTCTCAACCAACCCCAGTGAAAGAAAGAAACAAATTGGATTTGTTGGAAAAGAGGGAGAGAGTGTTCTTTATAGAAAGAAACATAGAAAGATGGAAGAGGACTGGCCACCCCCTCGGAGCCTGGTTCCTCTGCGTTTCTTCCTCTGTTCCTGCCTTTTCTGGTGAGTTTTTCCTAGCCACTGTGCTTCTACATCTGCATTGCTTGCTCTTTGGGGTTTTAGGCTTATAATCTGTACAGGCACTTAGTGACAACTGTTGATGTAAAAAGGACTTCATAAAACAAATTGGAATTTGATTGATTGAGATAGAGAAAGAGAGTCCTCAATCAAGAAATTTGGTTTGAGAAAATACAAGCTAGGAGAAAAATTAAGGCAGAGAGGGATGGAGGGAGAGACAGAAGAGTGAAAGAATGAGCAAAACAGCCAATTTCACACAAATACAGAGGTTAGAAAAACAGAGTGACAGTTGGAAAGCGGGGAGAGGTGAGAGCGAGTGTAACAGTATAACTTTAGACCGTCCCCTCGCCCACACCCGGGCTCGAACCAAGGACCCTCTGCACACATCAACAACAGTCACCCACGAAGCATCGTTACCCATCGCTCCACAAAAGCCGCGGCCCTTGCAGAGCAAGGGGAACCACTACTTCAATGTCTCAGAGCAAGTGACATCACCGATTGAAATGCTATTTAACGCGCACCACCGCTAACTAGCTAGCCGTTTCACATCCATTACACGAGGAGAGAGAGGAGCAAAACAAACTGCCCAGTTTCGAGACTCACACATCCACACAGCACAGGCTGAGATGACAGTTTGCTCACTCAGCACCAGAGGGAAAGGTGGCATCCCAAATAGCACCCTATTCCCTACATAGTGTGCTACCTTTGAACAGAACCCTATGGGCCATGGTGCACTATACAGGGAATAGGCTGCCATTTGGGATGTAGAGAAACTGAAATCCTCGTTTCCAATATATAATGTCTCTTCATGGTCTCTGGTTCGAAGCGATTATTAAACGCTCTAATATCTAAGTTCATCTGTATTAACGGAGAGAGGAAAATAGAGGAAAGGCAAGTAGGCAACACACCAGCACTACTGAAGAGGTTTATATTGGTCTTTAAAATGTTGATGGAACGTTGCTCTAACAATTCTGTTTATCTGTATCCGAGAAGAGAGGGAAATAGAGGAAAGGCAGGCAACCCACCTAGAGCAACTGACCTAGAGGTCAATATTGGTCTTCAAGGCATTGATAGAATAATCTCTTGGTCGCTCGAAACAGGGTTGAGGGGGTTGTGTGGGTGATTTTGATTTTGATACATGCTTAAGTGAATTGTGAAGGTCAGGGGTACGCGGCTCAAACCATAGGAGCCAATCATATGTCGGAAAGATAGGAAAAGGCCCCCTGGACATTTGTAATGAGAAGTTAATCAGCACAGAATTAAGTACAACATAATATACATATGTATCTCTGTGGTTATTATAAGAGTGCTGGAGTCAGGAATCTCCTAGTCCAAGATATCCAGCCATCAAATCTTGGATGAGCTACTGGGTGTGCAGGCTTTTGTTCCGGACCAAATAACCTGTGTAGTTGCTAATGCTACTGACAGTATTGACAACATTTTTAACAAAAATGCAATGGTTCATTGGATCAGTCTAACACGTTGCACATGCACTGCTGCCAACATGTGGACAAAAAATAGAAATTGCACCTTGGCTGGAATAATACATTATGGCCTTTCTCTTGCATTTCAAAGATGATTTTGGCAGTAAATCAATGACATTTTTCCCCCTTTGTATTATCTTTTACCAGATCTATTCTGTTATATTCTCCTACATTCCTTTCACATTTCCACAAAGTTCAAAGTGTTTCCTTTCAAATGGTACCACGAATATGCATATCCTTGCTTCAGGCGGTTAGTTTTGTGTATGTCATTTTAGAAGAAAATTGAAAAAAAGAGGTGTATCCTTAAGCGATAGACTTAAGTTCCAAGGGCCTTGCTGATCCATTGTGTGATAATGGTGAGATCTTGTTTTGCACCACTGCAGTTAACCTATGTTGTCCTGGATACAGTGAAACATTCACTCATTCCTGGCTGCAGAACAGAGGTTAGTGCTTCCATCATACATTCCCCTGTATAGTTCTTACGCAGATACTGTTCCACCATCAGCCATCAATGTTTCTGTCCCCCTATCAGATAATATTGAGGTACAAAATGGGGTTGGGGGGGGGGGGGGGTACAGAGAACTACTGGTGTAAAACATTGACATCAGAGGAGGTGTTGTGGAATTCTGTAATCAATGTTCATAAATGTAAATTATCTTTACAGGTCTGCTACCCAGAATGTGTAAAGTTGTGGTTTAAATGAAACAGACAGAATTCCCAACTCACAATTAGTCAAATCCAATTTTATTCGTGAGAGCTCTCCCGTGCATATACAAAGATGTTCCTTTTATAACATTCTCTTATTAACCTACGCACATACATACACACTAACAGGAGGTTAGCTATCCTATCTACTTCTCTTCAGTTGATCACTACCCAACTGACAGTTCCATTCCCCAGTTCCAAACCGGGAGGGGTCCTCTCTGTCCTATCTCCCCTCCCCAGATTTCTAGTCGGGTCGGTTCAAACACAAGTTAATTAAGGATTCTCTTTCTTTCGGCACACACATACATTCCTCTCTTCCCCTGTCCAACCTATTTGGACTTATGTTTATCATCTTTCATTACCCCTTGTCTATGCTACATAACCTCTAATCCCTAATGATTAAGTTTCCGGGTAGTTATTTAATAATTTATCTTCAACCGTTATAAATGGTGGGAGGAGCTATAGGAAGATAGGCTCACTGTAATGGCTGGAATGGAATGAGTCAAACATATTTGATACCATCCATTTTATTCCAGCCATAACAATGAGCCCGCCCTCCTATAGTTCCTCCCACCAGCCTCCACTGGTTGATAAGGCTAAAGAAACCTCCAAGACCTCAAGCATGTGTGATGAAAATAATGGTTTACTGCCATCTTCTGGGGCATTGTGAACCCATTCACCGTAGATCACGTTACAGAAAGAAACATTGCAAAGGCTTCTTTGGTAAAGCCCAATTAATTTTAACAATATTCATGGGTCATGGTGGCAGGTGACTGAAGTGCCTTCAGAATACAATATAAATAAAAAAGTATGTATTTTTGTACTAGCGTTGATAATAACAGCCTTAATTGGCCAAACCATGATGTTATATACAATTCATACTTTAATATAACATTTCATTGAGCGCAACGGAAATTAATGTACAATAGAAATATAGGAACTCACATAGGAACGAAAAGGCGAATCACAATTCAGGCGAGAATACTCAGTCGGACTAAATATCCGTTCTGTAACTTCCGTTTTCATCTGAGCAAGCCGTGGATTGCAACATTCCTGGTAAGTCTTTCTTTACATTTTGGGTTATAATGTGTTAAATATATAAACAGCACATGTCGGTTAAGGCTTTTATCTGTTAATTATACAATTACATGTCGTTGCTGCATCTGGTATTTCCATGAAGTCAAGCTAGTTAGCGCGTGTTTGAACCGTGTTGGTCAGCACACGTACAGTAACGCTAAGCAGATAGATAGCTAAATAACTGCTTTTTTTTTTTTTTTTTTCACGTAGATACCTAGTTAACTAGCTAATACAGTTTTACAACATTTATATTTTCGTAAGGACCTAGACTAATGGTGTGTTAGGTCTGTCAAGATGTGATGCCATTGACTGAGCTGGCTTGGTTGGTTGGTTATAGCTATGGTTTGCTAATCCCCACATGCCTTCAGGTAAAGCCAGCTACAGAAACTGAAAGATGCCGAAAAAGAAGACTGGTGCACGCAAGAAGGCAGAGAACCGCAAGGAACGGGAGAAACAGACTCGAGCCAACAAGGGCTTTGTTGACGTTGCAAAGTCCCCTTGCAATTCAGCAATGGTATGGAATAATATACATGTTCTCATCACAACACAATATGAAATGGATAGCTAACAATGACTGTAAATCATGATTATTTCCCTAGTACTTACTGTAGTCCTCGTACTTACTGTAGTCCTCATCTGGTGTTGCAGGAATGCGACAAATGCCAGAGGTAAGACATCTTCAATCAATATTTTTTACATTCATCTTAATGGATAACTTAACTAGCTAACATTGGGGTTCCTGAGTGGCGAAGCGGCCTAAGGCACTGCATCTCACTACTACAGACCCTGGTTCAATTCCAGACTGTATCACAACCAGACGTGATTGGGAGGCCCATAAGGCGGTGCACAATTGGCCCAGCGTCGTTAGGGTTTGGCCGGGGTGGGCCGTCATTGTTTATAAGAATTTGTTCTTAACTGAGTTGCGTAGTTAAAGGTTAAATTGTGTGAACACATTCAACTATTTGAACAAGATGCCTTATTTCTTTATTAGCAACTATAATCTACAGGTGATGGAGGCTTTGACACTTTGTTCCCCTGTTTCAATGACACCCAAGACGGCAGAAGAACAGAGCTTTCTGCTACTTCTGTGCAAACGTTCAGAAGCTGCCCCAGTGCGGTCAATGTGGTGAGTCTAAGATAAATTGTGACGCATGGCATGTTTCTGATTTTAAAATCCCTTGAACTCTTTGAGGCCAACTTAATTCGATACAACTTGATTTATCCCCTCAAGTGGCAAAGAAATATATTGCACAATGTTACATGTAAGATGTTTGTATAGGAGTGCAAGTACCATGTATTATGTTGTGGTGTGATACTGTCTTCCTGTATTCCAACTAAAGGCAAAACCAAATGCATGAAGTCATCAGACTGTGTCATCAAGCACCCAGGGATCCACGCTACGGGAATGGGCATGGTGGTAAGAGATGAGAGCCATTTGAAAAACTTTATTGAGATGGGAGTAAAAAATACTCAGTAGTAATCGTTAATGCACACCATAGCAAAACGTTTCACAATGGAAAACAAGTGTTTCTTATCGGTCAAATTCAGGTAGTCCCCGATAGTTTGCCTCCTTTGATTTCTAGTGAATATGACCATGGGGTGTATTCATTATGCTGATTCTGTTGCAAAACGTTCTGCAATTGTAACCATTTACTCCAAATGAAAAATGTTTTGTTTCTATTGCACAAATTGAAGGTTGCTCCCTCAACGTTTTGTTTGCTCTGTTTGCTTACGTTTGGTTCTTAAATGGCAAATGGTGTCTGTTGCAAGACTTAATGAGTACACCCCTGGTGTAGACCTACACCTATTTAACATTGTGATATGTGCCCAGATTGTCCACAGTCATGAGTCTATCATTGGATGCCTTTATGATATGTGTAATGTGAGATGCTGTCTCTTTCCACAAGGGGGCAGTGTGTGACTTCTGTGAGGCCTGGGTATGCCACGGGAGAAAGTGCCTCAGTACCCACGCTTGCACATGTCCTCTCATGGATGCCGACTGTATCGAGTGTGAACGCTGTGTATGGGACCATGGTAAATTATGCCATTTTATAATACTATCCAACCTGCCTGGTCTGCAAAACTAAACAAGGCCTATAATTTGCTTTTTTTATGTCAATACATGCACCCAAATGCTGGTTGCCATCCACCTTGTGTCCCTTTTGTAATCATTCCCCCTTTTTTCCTATCTGACACAGGGGGAAGGGTATACCGTTGCTCCTTCTGCCACAACTTCCTGTGTGAGGATGACCAGTTTGAGCACCAAGCCAGTTGCCAAGTCCTGGAGGCGGAGACTTACAAATGTGAGCAATTTCTCACACGTCAATCAACCACATTTGTTGGCTCATGAAAAATCAAGAGGTTTCAACACTATAACCTGTTGACGTTTAGCCTCAGGGCAGACTTTGGCAGCCATGAGGAACACCATGTAACATATAGAAAAGTAGGCATTCTGCCAGTTGACAGTTTAGAGAAAGGTTAACCCCTAGCTATAGTGATTTTAAATAAACATTTTCATGTGTTAATATATACTGTGTTTTCCCCCCATGTTCATTTCAGGTGCTTCCTGCAACAGACTAGGGCAACACTCCTGCCTGCGTTGCAAGGTAATGGAGATCCAAGTATTCATACCCCTTGGATATTTTCCCCCAAAATGTTCTGATTTACTATGGATTTAATTGTAATTTTTTTGTCAACAATCTAGTCAGTATACTCTGTCAGTGGAATAACAGTTCTAACTTTAAAAAATAAAAGATTAATACAATTGAGAAGTATCCTAAATTAGCTCAGGAGTAACATTTGGCTTAACAAATCACACAAGTTACATGGACTACCTCTGTGTGAAATAATAGGGGTTGACATGGTTTTTGAATGCCTAACCCCTCTGTCCCCCATACATAAAACATCTGTAAGGTCCCTAAGTCAAATTTCAAACACAGATTCAACTACAAAGACCAAGGAGCTGTCGCGATACGAAACCTTCAGCCTTGGCCGGCAGCGGGGTGCTAGAGGTGGTTAGCGTCCCGTTCCCTGGATTGGACACTATAGATACTTCAGGTTATCTCAGTATAACCAGGACCGCTCGCGTAGCCCTGCCTCTTTCTGTATTGATACGTTGTCCGCGTAGAGAGGTCTTTTGCCTTGTTACTCTCAACGCTCTAGCTGGGATGTGTGAACCCCACGTTTCTCCTCCAGACTCTTTGCTTCACCACTAATTGATCCTTGAGTTGTTATTAAGCACTAGTCCTACCAGTCTCTATATGATTTCCCTGTGGTTGAGTATTTCCCCTCTGTGATGTATCTAGTTTAAAGTGTGAAGACCTTTAGTCAACTTAGTCTCACTACTCTGCCCGTCGGCTATGTATCGCTTGGAAAATAAAAATTAGATAGATCGATAAGACAATTAAATGAATCACTACTGGACACACCTTCCTCTTTGTCTTTTAATGGTAACTCGCTCAATCACAGAGTATTGGTCTCTGTTTCCAGTGTCCAGGTAGAGGGGAGTGTCAAAGTTGTTATCTCCCTTGCCGTTAACTGTCTTTGGAGGGCGTGTACTCGCGACAAAGTAAGACTGCCGTTTATTTTTGGAAACACTCTGTTTTTTGTCTTTTACAATCAAACACACTTCAAAATACACCATTTGTTACTCGGTCACACACAGCGTTAATCAAAAACATGCAAATGCCTTAATGCTCTATAAAATGCCTGGTACAATGATACCACTTATCTCTACATTAAATGCTTCTAATAGTTATTTAATTACCTTTGAGAGATGACAAGGAGACCCACGAGATCAGGATTCAGAGTTTCAATCGGTCAGAGTCCTTTTAAGAATTTACATAGGTAGCGACTCCCCTCTACTGGCTGAGAGGTTGAATTGGAGTCGGTGCTTTACTAAATTGAGAGATTCAAGTTTGGACTGGATGAGAGAACCCGCTGGTGATTCCCTGCCCCACTGGAATATCGAAGAGTCTGTGCCACACAACTAGGGCGAGGTACTGAGCTCAACCGAGAGTTGCAGTTTCAAAGACTGGCTCTGGGTATAATTTGCATCAGTATACAAGCACCAAGGCCACAGGCGAGAGAACAGCTGTTCAATAGTTAAACGGTATATCGGAGAGCCCCTTCTCAGATCCAACAAGTTAGAATCTTTAAGTAATTTGAGTCAGGTGGCAATTACCCGAAGTCAAATGGTTGTCTAAATGAATTCCGAATTCAAGAAGTCAGCGCCAAAGTAATGGCAAATGTCTCTTTATATACCTTTTGATTCACCCGATCCGGACCAGGAGGTAGATCCATTTGGCGTTTTACTAGAGCTTTTCAAAAGCCTCATAAAGGGCAGTGATTGGTAGATGGGTAACAATAACAGATCAGACTTTGGATGTCTCTTTAAGAATGGTCAAGTTAATAATTATGCTGTGGATTATGTATTAAACCACTCAGACACATCAAAGATGCAGTCATTTGTCTGAACTGAGCTGCAGGAAAGGAATGAAACTGCTGAGGGATGTTACCATGAGGCCGTTGGTGATTCAAAACCGTTTCAGTTGAATGGCTGTGATGGAAGCACTGAGGATGGATCAACATAGTAATGACTCCACAATAATGAACTAAACGGCAGAGTGAAAAGAAGAATGCAAATATACAGAATAAAAATATTTACAAGACGTGCATATTGTATGCAGCCATGCACTAAAGTAAAACTGAAAAAAAAGGCCAAGGAATTCACTTTTTGGCCTAAATGCAATGCCTTGTGTTTGGCGTGCTATCCGACACAACACATCACTGAGTAACTGCCTCCTTATTTTCAAGCATGGTGGTGGCTGCATCATGGTATGGGTATGCTTGACATCGGCAAATACCAGGGAGGTTTTCAGGATGAAAAGAAACGGGATGATTAAAGCTTGATGGTGAGTTGATCATTTGAATCAGCTATTGAGTGCTAAAAACTAAATGTCCGCCCCTCGGGGTCCCCAGGACCAGGATTGAGAACCACTGATCTAAGAACAGACAATCCTGACGGAATACCTGGTTCAGTCTGCTTTACAAGAGACTCTGGGAGACAAATCCACCTTTCAGCAGGACAATAACTTACAACACAAGGCAAAATCTTCAATGGAGTTGCTTACCAAGAAGACGGTGAATGTTCCTGAGTTTTGACTTAAATCTGCTGAAAATTTATGACAAGACTTGAAAATTGTTATCTAGCCATGATCCCCAAAATATTGACAGATCTCGAAGGAATTATGAAAAGAATAATGGGCTAACATTGCACAATCCAGGTGTGTAAATCTCTTAGATACTTACCCAAGAAGACACCCAGCTGTAATTGCTGTCAAAGGTGATTTTAACATGTATTGACTTGGGGAGCTGGATACTTAAGCAACAACTATCATTTCTATTCATCTTAAATGTTAGACATTTGGTTATTGAGAAAGATATACAATTTTTTTTTATCCCACTTTGTAACACAATAAAATGGGAAGAAATCCAAGTGCTATGAACACTTAAGGCATTAAATCAACACAATGTGTTATGTTGTAAACAATTGTCTTTCTCCCACTGTTCCTCATACCAGTGTAGTTGTTACCGCTGTTGCCTCTCTGTACACATTGACCGAGAGATGTACATTTGAGTCATTTAGCAGATGCTCTTCTCCAGAGCGATTTGAGCCATCGGTACACTACATGATTTTTGGCCCTAGTTTTAGCTGTCCCAGACAACTTTTTGAGATCGGAGACAAAATCCCCAGGTTGTTGTCTACTCGTAGCTGTCACCGACGCTCATTTAATGTGAGGAGGTCAGTCACAATCTGAGGGCTACTGATCCCATATTTGATTGTTATCGGCACAAAATCTGCAACGCTCTTGTAATGTGAGATGTACCACAAGCAGTTTTGAGAACAGCGATCGGCAATAGCCAAATGAGAGCTAGCCAGGGAAGAAGACCAAGATCTTGATTCGCATCACCCAGAATGTGCACTCGCTCGAGCAGGAGCGATAACTACTATTAGTATGGGTTTGCACTTTCATTTAACCTAAGCCCAAATGTAAAATTGTTACAGCTCTGAAGTTTACACCCAATGTTATTCAGTCCAAAATGTATTGGCAAGATATTTCAACACTGTAGGGCAAGTGTGTATGTCTGACTGAACTTATGAGGCTGCTTTGAGCCACAGCTCGTTGTAGCTAGCTACATTAACAATCTATTCACATTGTTTTGGCAAGACGGGGTGGTATGGAGAATCCTCCCGACCAAGTGAAGAATCTTATAGTGTGTCGACACCCGTCTCTGCCAGATGGTTTACTATAGGAAATACGGTTGTTTAATGCTCGAGGCTCAGCATTGCTAGGATTTTTGAAAGTCGTGTTGTGTACGCCTGGCATTACAGTGAGTGCATTCGTCTTCAGGTCACTAGGTGAGATAATCAGTCCTAAAGCAGCTATCAGCAGTCGGTGCTCGTAAGAAAAGGCAAGTGTTAGTGCAAGAAAAGCAAGGGTGTTGGTTCAGGGGGAAATGTGTAGATTCCCAGTTGCACTGTTAAATTAGTCGATTTTTCCGGTAAATAAGTACCCGTTTACCAGGCTTCTGAAGTGGAATACATCTACAACTAGAGGTGACTTTTTTTGCAGCAGGTTTGGAGAATTAGGTTAGGGTTAGCTAAAATTAAAATGTTCTCCTAGTCTGCTATGAAAAGTCACTTCCAGTCATGGCTGAATACATTTCCTGGATATGACACATGACTGTAACCTATAGTGACAAGGCCCATTTGGGTTGAACTGTGTCTCTCCCTCCCCAGGCCTGTTTCTGTGACGACCATGTGAAGAGTAAGGTGTTCAAACAGGACAAGGGTAAAAATCCTCCCTGCCCCAAGTGTGGCCATGAGACCCAGGAGACTAAGGACCTCAGCATGTCCAGTGAGTCTGCCACTAATCAGTGCTTAAGTCAGTCATGGATTAAAACTTTTCAGTCATTAAGAGGAAAACTGAGTACTGTTGGCAGTGCAGTTGTATGTATACTGTAATATCATAATTTTAGTTGTTGATTGAGTAATTTTTGCATCATTACAAATCACTCGTTTTCATACTCTCTTTTCTTGTAGCAGATGTCAGATCTTAAACCTCAAATGTATCCCGCCACATTCAACACCTTTTAATTGTTGTATATATGCACTCCCTGGATCGGGATTAGTACTCAACTCTCAGCTCATGTCTGTATTCCTGTATTCACCCTGCAGCCCGAACGACAAAGTTTGGCCGACAGAGTGGTGCTGACGAGGATAGCTATGGCTATGGAGGTTATGGAGCCTCCGGCTACGACTCCTACTGGAAGAACGTTTCATCGTCCGGAGGAGGGGAGGGAGACCAGGAGGACGATGGCGGAGATGACGATGATGATGATGATGACGAAGATGAGGAGGAGGAAGATGAGGAGGAGGAAGATGAGGAGGAAAAAGAGGTAGCTGACTCTCTGGCCGGTCTTAAAATTGAAGGGACCCCCGTGATCGAAGCAGTTCCGTAGACGGAGGTTGGTTTCCATCACATCTCCACCTCTCCGCTTCCCAAAGAAGAGGACTAGATATATACAAGGAGTGTGTGTGCAATGCATTGCAGTACACTGTAATAAGCTGTTTCAAGTGATAGTTCATCACCATATGTGTACTGCTTGATTGTTTCTGTATTTGGACATTAGCGCGTTTTAAGAAGACGGTCAACTTCTGTATGGCTCTTGCCTAACATTGGCTAAAATAATCTAAGTTAACAGTGGCTTATATTCATGGATGCCAAGGGAAGCCAGGCCTCCCCAAATATTTGACCAATAAAGCTTTTAAAATAACATTTATCTTTCGACTCTCAGGGTTTTCAAAATGTTCCGTCAATTCCAAAGGGGCTGGAATCTCACCAGAGAAATCATCAGAGCGAGGGAAACAGCAGCCTTCTGTCTCAGTATGTGTAGCCCATGTATCTGATGCCGTCTGGACCAAAAGAGAGTGACATGTTGTTAGTGTAGCATTTGATAGATTGATGCTAGCAAGCTTTTTAGATTAGCGTTTGCTGAGCTCAACGGTGGATTGTCCTGGTACAGCAAAATGCCCTCCAAAGGAGGCCAATTTGGATTTGGCTTCATACCAATCAAACCACTTTCTAAGAAAAACTATTTTCACAAACACATGTCTGTTTCTGGTCTGCTTGTGTTGATGGCCTGCAGTAACTAGATTACAAAATCGTCCATTTCTTAAGCCATGGATTTGGACTTGTGGTTTTGACTTAATTCTCTGTACAGGCCAATGATTATGATCTAACAGTAAATGAATGTTGTGCCACTGACCTGAGATGTAGGCTCATGTTAACTAGCTGGCCAACTCAGTTGGTTCGTTAGGCTAGCAAGCTTTTTAGCTAGGTAGCCTATGACAACAAAAACTAAAAGTGTACTGTATGACAAAGCCATAGAGCGTTCTGCCAACATGAGAAAGATGAGGATGACATTGGTGTTCTACAAGTGGATGAGTCCATGTTTAGTTTTACTTGCGCACGCACACACAGACGGAAAACGGGACAGCCACATAATATTTAGCAACATTGATTGGACTAAATTGTTTTTGGTGTCTTTAAGTTGGTTTTCAGCGTATTAAATTATTTTATGTTAAGCTGAAATGGCGCTGGAATAACTGGCAGTGCTCCTGTTGTCTTTGTGCTGACTTGCTTGCGGTGACTCCACATTTGCTGAGCACTTGTTAGCTGCTTTTCCTTCACTCTGCGGTCCAACTCATCCCAAACCATCTCAATTGGGTTGAGGTTGGGTGATTGTGGAGGTCAGGTCATCTGATGCAGCACTCCACTTCTTGGTAAAATAGCCCTTCACAGCCTGGTAGTGTGTTGGGTCATTGACATGTTTAAAAACAAATGATAGTCCCACTAAGCCCAAACCAGATGGGATGGTGTATTGCTGCGGAATGCTGTGGTGGCCATGCTGGTTAAGTGTGCCTTGAATAGGAAATAAAACCAGCAAAGCACCATCACACCACCTCCTCCTTACGGTTGGAAATACACATGTGCAGATCAACCGTTCACCTACTCTGCATCTCACAAAGACAGCGGTTGGAACCAAAAATCTCTCATTTGGACTCATCAGACCAGAGGACAGATTTCCACCGGTCTAATGTCCAATGCTCGTTTTTCTTGGACCAAGCAAGTCTCTTCTCCTTATTGGTGTTTTTTTTGTTGCACCAATTCACCAAGAAGGCCTGATTCACACAGTCTCCTCTGAACAGTTGATGTTGAGATGTGTCTGTTACTTGAACTCTGTGAAGCATTTATTTGGGCTGCAATTTCTGAGGCTGGTAACTCTAATGAACTGATCCTCTGCAGCAGAGGTAACTCGGCCTTCCTTTCCTGTGGTCCTCATGAGAGCCAGTGTCATCATAGCCCTTGATGGTTTTTGCGACTACACTTGAAGAAACTTTCAAAGTTCTTTATTTTTCGCATTGACTGACCTTCGTGTCTTAAAGTAATGATGGACTGTCATTTCTCTTTGCTTATTTGAGCTGTTCTTGCTATAAAATGGACTTGGCCTTTTACCAATTAGGACTGCCTTCTGTATATCACCCCTACCTTGTCACAACACAACTGATTGGCTCAAATGTATTAAGGAAAGACATTCCACAAATTATGTATCAAAGACATCTTAAATCTGTTTTGTTTGATGTTTTTCTGCCATGCATAATATGTGGTAGGCTATGTATTGTATAATGGCATAATCATAATTTTAATTCAGGTTATTGATTCGGCCTTGGGCTCATAAGCCTATCCATAAACTAATATGCATATGGTTGTTTTGAATTAATCATCCCCTTAAAGAGCTGTCCATTTCGTTTACACTGTTTCAACCTGCTGTGGAACTTCTTCTTTAAAAGGATCATCACAGTGAGGTGAGTTGTAAAAGTATGATTGGATGTTTTGATGTGATTTTTCAATTGCATTGGCACTGTTCTTAATAGTGAGGACAAATGCGATTAAACTTGAAACTCACACGTATCCTGTGTATGCCAGTTAGGCTCTACACCGGTTGTAAAGGATATTAAATGTGCTCAAGTATAAGAAGTTATTTGGCCACTTTACAAACCTTATCAAAACATATAGGTCTATAGGCTAGGCTACATGAGGTAGGTGTGACTGATTTTAAAAAGTAGCCCAAAAAAAGGCAAGCTATTTCTTGCCTTACTGCACACAAGCTGGGCATCATTCACAAGTGATAGGCTAATATTGCCACCCATTAGATTATTCAATGTCTTTACATATACTAAAGAATATATGTGTAAAATGTATTTTGATTTGGAATTGACTGTCTCAGAACTGGGGCATGGGGGGGGAAATAATCTATGCACTTATATATGGAAGGGAGGACGCTTTTTCCCGTGGTACAATTTCATTCAGGCCAGGTATGCTATAATCCTGTTGTAAAGAGAAGCAATGTGCTTGATCTTAGAGAAGTTGGTAGATAAATACAGCAGGCCTAGCCTATAGAAAGCTGATGCCATCCTCTGCTTAGTCTATAGAAATGCTGCGCAACATGAGCTCATGGGCTCTCATGAAGTGTTTGATTAGATTTTCAATACATTTGCATTGATGACTGAGTGATTAGAGGGACAAGAGAGTGTTGAGTACAAGACATTTATCAAGTTTGGTAGGCTACTACTGACCATCAGCAGCATCAGAGCTTGGAGAAGCCTAATTACAGTGACTAAACAGTCACATGGAATTTGACCTCCGGTGTGGAAGTAATATGGGCACCCTAGCAGAGAGTTCCATGTAGTCATGGCTCTATTTAATACTTTGCCTCTGTTCTGAACCTGGGGAATGTGAAGAGACCTTTAGTTGCATGTCTTGTGTTGTACCGATGAGTGTCTGAACTGCGTGCCAACTGCTTGAACAGACCGTTCGGTACCTTCAACACATCAATACCTCGCATGTTGAGCCAGGAGAAACTGATGTGCATGTTACTGACACTTCAGTGTACATTTAAGTGCTATTCTTGCTGCTTTGTTCTGGACAACTGCAATTGACCTATTTCCTTCTTTGCCACACACAGCAGGGCAGTAGTCTAGGTGCGACAACTAGGGCCTGTAGAGCTGTCTGGTTGACTGAGATGTCAAGAAGTCAGAGTAACGCCCTATCATGGACAGACTTCCTCCCATTTTAGCAACCATTGAGTCTATATGATTTGACCACGGAAGCTTATTTAGAGTTACACCTAGCATTTTTTTTGTCTCCTCGGCTAGCTCAATAGCGACATTATTCAATAGATATAAATGGGGTTTAGGGTTGAGTGAGTGATTTGTCCTAAAAGTGATGCTTTTAGTTTTTGAGATATTTAGCACAAGCTTATTTCTAGTTACCCATTCTAAAACTGACTGGAGCTGTATGTTATGTGTTTCAGTTGTTTATTTTACTGTTGCAACCGTCATGTATACTGTTGAGTCGTCAGCGTACCTAGACACGTAGGCTTTGTTCATGGTCAGTGGAAGGCCATTTGTAAAAACTGAAAACAATTTCCTTGGCCAGCTGCCCTGTGGTACACCACACTCAACGGAATTTGCATGAGAGAGGCTTCTGTTAACGAAAAACTTTCTAATAGAACAAAGGGTAACTCTTAATCCATAACCTAAGTTTATTCAGCAATATGTTATGATCAGTAACATTAATCTTTTGTACGGTCATTAGCAAGAGTACAGTGCCTTCAGATCGTATTCATACCCTTTGACTTATTCCGAGTTTCGTTACTAGTCTGAATTCAAAATTGATTAAATTATTTGTTTTTTTCCTAACCCATCTACACACACCCAATAATGAAATTTTAGCAAAGGTATTGAAATTAAAATACAGAGCTCTCATTTACATAAGTATTCACATCCCTGAATCAATACTTTGTAGAAGGACCTTTGGCGGCAATTACAGCTTTGAGTCATTTAGGGTATGTCTGTATCAGCTTTACACTTCTGGATTTGGGGATTTTTTTTCACATTCTTCTTTTCAGATTTTCTCAAGCTCTTAAGTTTGCCATTAATCTAACTTCAAATCTTTATACAGATTTTCAATGAGACTCTATTCTGGGCTTTGGCTGGGCCGCTCAATGACTCACATTCTTGTTCTGAAGCTATTCAAGTGTTGCTTTGGCTGTATACTTGGGGTCGTTGTCCTGTTGAAACACAAATCTTCACCCAGTCTAAGGTCATTTGCACTCTGAAGAAGAGTTGCATATATTTTGCCTCACCAGTGTCTGTCTCATGTGTCTCTAAGCAGGCTGCCATATTATTTTTTTCTCAGCAGTGGCTTCTGTCTGGCCACTCCCATAAAGCCCAGATTGGTGAAGTGGTGTTGAGACTATTGTCAGTCTGGCAGGTTCTCCCATCTCAGCTAAGGAACTCTGTAGTTCTGTCAGTGGTCATTGGATTCTTGATCACCTCCTTGTTCAAGTTTCTTCTTGCTCAGTTTGGTCAGATGGCCAGCTCTAGGCAGAGTCCGGGTAGTTCCATATTTTTTTCAGTTCCCCAATGATGCTCTTGGAAACTTTCAGTACTCTTGTGAAACGCCATAGTTTTAAAAAGTATGTGCGGATAGTGCAAAAACAATGTCATACCTTAATTCTGCCATCTTTATGCATGTTCACCATTGCTCCCTATCTCTAGTTATGGTATTGTTTCATTAAATAAGTTCCAGCTACCTGGCTATTGGATAATTCCCTCCTAAACACTAGAGCCTAGACTCAACCAGATCAAGCGTTAACCGGCGATAGTGGACTCCCGCATGTAATATTCATGTGTCAACATACTGAATTGCAATTGGATGCATTCGATGTGAGGTAATTTTCAGTTGATCATGGCAGGAGATGCGTGAACATGCCAGTTATAACTAGCTTAATAAAGAGTGATGTTGAAAAAGATCCTAGCTGATGTTTTTAGGTGGTGTTAAAGGTGTAACTGCTCTCAGCTGTCAAATCGGTGAATAGCTGCTTTGATCATTGTCACAAAGCCACAACGTCCCACTTGGGTTTGAAGTTCAGAATGATAAAGTGTATGCCATATACATAATGATGTTCAATTGAAAATTGTTAAAGGGGCAGTGCAGTTAAAAACATTAATTTACAGTTTTTTTATGATATTTCCACACAGAGGTTGAAAATAGATGTCTAGAATTTCAGCATGTTCAGATAGGACAACTTTTGGTCCACATCATGACGTCACAATGTGATCTGATTATAATAGACCAATGACATGTTCATCTGGGTCAGGAGGATGGTCTTAGAGCCCACCCATCAGCCAATCAGAGCTGTGTATGTAAATATCTTAATTTGTTTCCTAATGCCCACACAATCAGACTGAGCATTTCAAAGGCCGAAGGAGGATAAGGGAAATAAATTATAAAAAATAAATGTTGGGTTATTTTTCATTTATTAGACATACAGTGATGATTATTTTTTTTATATTTTATTTTTGCATTTTCCAATTAAGAACATTCAAAACAAAAGTGAAAAGATATTTTAATTTTACCTTTATTTAACCAGGCAAGTCAGTTAAGAACAAATTCTTATTTTCAATGACGGCCTGGGAACAGTGGGTTAACTGCCTGTTCAGGGGCAGAATGACAGATTTGTACCTTGTCAGCTCGGGGGTTTGAACTCGCAACCTTCTGGTTGCTAGCCCATCGCTCTAACCACTAGGTTACCCTGCCGCCCCAACGATAGGACAAAGTGACAGTAACAGACGAACGTAACAAAAATAAATTATAATTATATAAACAAACATACAATAATAAAAAAAAAATAACGAGACATTGGATCACCTGCCTTAGGATACATATTATACATTACGTGTGAAACATTATGTGAGGATTATATATAGATTCAATCAATGAGATGTGGGGGGAGATTCTCCATATAGTCAAAAGGTTGCCAAATTCTGTAAAATGTCTAACTTATTCCTCAAGCAGTAAGTGATTTTCTCCAAAGGGATACAACTAACTTCCGAAAGCCACATTGCAACTGGCAGGGAGGAATCCAATTTCCATTTCAAGGCAATACATTTCTTGGCAATCGCTAGCAATATTTCTGTTAGCTTTATAGTATGGCTTTGCCTAAGATTGGTGTTAGTAAAGTTACCCAGTGGACAGACCTCCGGGTCTAAAGGGAATGCAACCCCGTGAATTGAGGATATGGTATCGCATACCCCCTGACAGAAACTGTAGTTTTGAACACTTCCAAGTGGAATGGAGGAATGTTCCTTCATCTGAGCCACATCTAAAACATAGGGAGGAGATATCTGGGTTGAACTTTGTGCAGTCTAGATGGGGTGATATAGAGCTGATGGAGGAAATTAAACTGGATCAGTCTGTATCTGGAGTTCAATGTGGTTGTAACCCCATCCCTGCATAGGTCACTCCATAGATCCTCATCAAGATCAATACCCAGATCTTTCTCCCATCTAAGTCGGGGTTTATCTAGCCCAGGCAGTGTTAGTCCTGACATAAGAGCATGGAAATGGTCTTGAACAGTGGTTGGTCTGCGTGGCAGAGTTGTTCAATAGGTGACATCTTAGGTAGGTTCCATTGTCCCTTGAGTCACCCTAATAAAGTTTCGTAGTTGTAGGTAGCTAAAGAAGTCCCTGTTAGGCAAGTGGTATTTCTGTTTCAGCTGATCAAAAGACATAAGAACTCCCTCCTCAGAACAATGTTCCAGAAGAGTGATCCACTTATCAGACCATGGTCTAAAGTTACTATTCTGGAAAAACATAGGGATCAATCTATTGTTCCATAAAGGGGTTTTAGGGGAAAGGAATCCCCCTCGCCCGAACAGCTCATGCAGTTTGCACCATGCCAGGACAGAATGTATGATTAAAGGGTTGTCTGTGATGGTTTTTATAGATTTTCTGTCCCATTTGTAAAACAAATCTGCACCAGTGTCATCATTTACCTCAAGCTTTACAATGTTCAACCATGAGGGAGAGGGACCCTTGTCAAACCTCTGAGCCAGAAACCTAGACTGTGCAGCCCAGTAGTACATTCTAAAATTGGGGAGGTTTAAGCCCCCTTGACTGTAATCAAGGGTCAGTTTATCCAGGCCAACCCTAGGGGTTTTGCCGTGCCAGATAAACCGTCTTGTCAGCTTGTCGAGAGAGGAAAAAAATGCTGCGGGAACAGGGATAGGGAGAGATTGAAACAGATATAGAAACCTGGGCAGGACATTCATTTTAATTACATTGATTCTACCCAGTAGAGTGAGAGGTAAGTCCATCCATTTACAAAGGTCAACCTCCACCTTTTGCAACAAACTGGCCAGATTGAGTTTATATAGGTTGTTCAGATTACCATCCACCATTATGCTCAAATATGTGAAGCCCATAGGCGACCATCTGAAAGAGAACTTGTGCTTGATGGTATGATGGTCAAAGAATGACAACGGTAAGATTTCGCTTTTATCAAGATTGACCTTATATCCAGAGAAAGAACTATAACACTGTAGTAGGATCTGCAAGTGAGAGAGGGAGTGTTCTGGGTTTGTTAGAAATAAGACAAGGTCGTCCGCAAAGAGTGATAATTTATGGGTATGGGGGCCCACCTCAAAGCCATGTATGTCAGGGCACGTTCTAATAGCCTCAGCCAACGGTTCGATGGCGAGGGCAAAGAGGTGGGGGCTAATTGGGCAACCTTGTCTGTTCCCCCTATAAAGAGGGAAAGAGGAGGAAGTAATCCCATTGGTAGCAATCCTAGCTTTAGGAGATTTGTAGAGTGATTTTATCAAATTTACAAACACGGTACCTAAACCAAACTTTTCCAAGACGCGAAAGAGGTATGGCCATTCAACCCCATCAAAGGCCTTTTCAGCGTCGAGGGAGACTGCGACACAAAGTATTTTGTTTTTGTTAGCAAGGTGAATTATATCAAAGAACCTTCTGAGATTGTTGGAGGACAATCTATTAATTATGAAGCCAGTCTGATCTGGGTTGAACAACAGGGGAAGACATGACTCCAGTCTCTTAGACAGCATCTTGGTGACCAGTTTACAATCTGTGTTAAGGAGAGAGATTGGTCTATAGGAGGCGCACTTTAGCGGGTTTTTCCCTTTCTTGTGGATTACAGTAATCACTGCTTGAGAGAAGGACTCTGGAAAGCAGTTGTCTTCTCTGGCTTTTTTAAGTACCTCCATAAGGTAGGGGACCAACAGCTCCCTAAATTCTTTATAGAACTCTGGAGGGAAGCCATCCTCCCCAGGAGATTTATTAGAAGGTAGCGATTTAATGGCCTCCAACAATTCAGGAACTGAGAAGTGTTCACTCAGGCGCTCGCTGTCTTCCCCTGACAGGCATGGGAGGTTGAGAGAGGAGAGAAAGGAGTCTATCTCTGATAGATCATCGCTTGATTGGGAAGTGTAGAGGTCTTCATAGTATTTCTTAAAAGTATTATTAATTTCAGTAGGGTCGAAGGATATCTCTTTAGTAAGAGTTTCTATGGTATTAATTGTCCTCTGACTTTCCTCTGCTTTCAGTTGCCATGCCAATACTTTGTGAGCTTTCTCTCCAAGCTCATAATAACGCTGTTTTGATTTAGTGATGGCCCTCTCAGCTTGATATGTGTTCAGAATATTATATTTAAGTTTTTTATTTACCAAAAGCCTGTATAGATCTTTAGTCGGGCCTCTTTGGTAGGTTTTCTCTAGCTCGGAGATTTCAGATTCAAGGGCAATCAGTTCCGCACCGTGTTTTTTCTTCAGCCCTTTAGTATAGGAAATAATCTGTCCCCTCAGATAGGCCTTCAATGTGTCCCAAAGAATGAAGCTGTCAGGAGCAGAGGGTTTGTTTGTCAAAGTAAAAATATTGATCTGCTCTTTGATGAATGCACAAAATTCAGGTTGCTTTAGAAGTGTAGGATTTAGTCTCCATCTATATGCTCCATTTACCTTGGTAGGAATGGAGATTGCTTAGTGACCATTCTCCTCTGGTATTATCAATCTGGGGAGATACTCAACATCTAACACTCTATGAAACAGTTGTGTCGAAAGTAAAAAGTTATCTATGCGTGTGTGTGTCTTGTGTGGGTGTGAATAAAAAGAGTAGTCCCTATCCTGTGGGTGCAACTGTCTCCAGATGTCTAGTAAATTGAGATCTTTCATGAATGACATGGTGAGCTTGCCGGCTTTGGTAAGAAGTGAGGGTTTATCAGAAGACCTATCAAGAACTGTATCTAAGCAAAAATTAAAATCTCCTCCAACCAGTAGCCATCCTGGTGGTGCTTGAGCAACCTGAAGGAAGACATTCTGAATAAACATGGTCATCGAAGTTAGGAGCATAAATATTCAATAGGGTCCAAGACTCTGAAAACATATGTCCCTGCACCAAAACAAACCTGCCAGAGGGACCAGAGATGGTGTTGTTGACGCAGAAGGGGATGTGTCTACTTATCAAAATTGCAGTTCCTCTTGCTTTGGAGTTAAAAGAGGATGCAAAAACTTGTCCTACCCATTCCCTCTTCAATTTCTTGTGTTCACTGGCTGTAAGATGTGTTTCTTGTAAAAACACAATGTCAGCCTTTAATTTCTTAAGGTATGTATAGACTCTTTTCCTTTTAATCGGGCTGTTAAGACCTTTTACGTTGAATGTGACATATTTTAGTGGGTTAAGCATAGGTTGGGTTTCAAATATGTAACTGAATAGAAATCTATCATATGCAGATAATTAGGAAATGTTTCAACTTTGGTTTGAGCACAAAAGTGACCTGTGTGTCTCTTTAGGAAGGAAACAATAAACATAGAAAAAAGGAAGAAAAAAATAGTAAAAATCCCACCCACCCCGATTGTCAGACTAGAACAACAATCCCAACAATCAAACATGAATACACTTGTAGAGATACGTTGCTGCTCGCTTTCCATCTTGCTCTTACTAGCTAAACCTTGGCGTAAACTAAAACCTGCGAGGTCTCCAAATTGAAAACAAACGTTGTGAATAGATATTTATGGCTGAATATTTACTGCCCACGGTAAGGGATGCTTGAGTCTCTTTACGAAAGATGAACATAAATGAGGGGGAAAGCAGTGGGCCTAAGCCCACTTATTGCTTCGCCCAGTAGATATGGACTAAACCAAAATATACTCTCCTGTAAATGTAATAGAACTCACCCCGGGAAGATACGGTTAGTTGAAAATGTTCAAATCAATTAGTGACCGGGAGATACCAGCAGTTCAGTCCAGATAAGAGAAAACAAACTGTGTTTTATCCCCCAGAGAGACCGTCCTGGCTCAGACGTTGCTCAGTTCTTTGAGAAAAGTGTGCACTTCTCCCGGTGTGTTGAAGAGATGGCTTCGGCCTTTGTACTGAACTCTCATCCGCGCAGGGTGGATGAGGTAGCCGGTGATGTTCTTCTCCTTCAGTGCTTTGGCGGCAGGTCTGAACTGCTTGCGACGTCTGGCGAGATCCGCGCTCATATCTGGGAAAAGGCTGACCCTCTTTCCATCGATGGTGATGTCCCCTTTGGCTCTTGCGAGTTGCAGTATCTTCTCTCTGTCTTGGAAACGGAGGAACCTGATCAGGACGGCTCGTGGGGGCTCATCTGGCCGGGGTTTCGGCGCTGATGTTCTGTGGGCGCGTTCGATTTCCAGCGGTTTGGTGAAGTTGATTATGCCTAGGACCTCCGGGATCCATTGAGTGAAGAAACGGACCGGGTCACGGCCCTCGCTGTCCTCATTCAATCCCACCACACGGATATTACTACGTCTTCTCTGGTTTTCCATCTAATCTACTTTGTTTTTGAGGTAGGCATTGTCCTTTTGCAGTTGTCAAGACGTGGTCATGTCTAGCGATGGTAACTTCAACTGTGCTAATGCGCAACTCTGCCTCAGTCGTTCTCAAAAGGAGATCATTCATGGAGGATTTCAGGTCGTCAATGGAGGAATGGAGTTCAGCCGATTTCTTATCGATTTTTCAGAGAAAGACCTCTGTTACCATCCTGAATTTTCCCGGAGGAGAGTAGCCAGCATGTCGGCAGGCTCGCAAGAGGCTGCTGAGAGCAACAGTCTGGAACTGTCGTCTAAGTTATGAGGGCTAATGCTAATCTTGCTAGCTGTAGCGTTATCGTTAACTTGGGAATCAACAACATTTTGGTCGTCCTTCTTGCCTCTCGGTCGGAGGTCCATGGCTCTTTGGGAAGGTAAGTACTTGATAGTTTATCAGCCGATGTTAGAATATTGTTTCAATGTTGTTATTTAGGTAAAAATAGAATAACTTTGAAGAGCTCGGTTTGTCAACGTCTGCTCAGCTCCGCGGCATCACGTGCTCCACAGTGATGATTTTAAAGTACATTTACAAAGACTCCATAGGGGCTTTCTATTGAACTAATCCAGGTGTAGATTACATCTCACATTCCAGTGTTCAAGGATTTTTGTATGAGATTGCCATTGACTGCACGGACTTGCATTAAGAGCAATGTCCGCTTTAGGTGTAATGCCAATAGCCGCTTGTGAATTTGACAGCTCCACCTCTGACACCGCCATGCGGATCTGATTGAATAAAAACTCCACTCATAAGGCCTGGCTGCTTTGACCCAAGCTGCAAGTGATGTTCCTGATTGATTCGTTGGCAATGTAGCACCCTGACACAACCACTGAAAAGAAAAACAAAGAAACACGAACATTTCAACTTGTTTTGGTCACATGCGCCAAATACAACAGGTGTAGTAGACCTTACCGTGAAATTCTTTCTTACAAGCCCTTAACCAACAATGCAGTTCAAGAAAGAGTTAAAAGATTTACTAAATAAACTAAAGTAACAAAATAACAATACAGAGGCTATATACGAGGGGTACAGGTTAGTCGAGGGAATTTGTACACGTAGGTAAGAGTAAAGTGACGATGCATAGATAATAAACAGCGAGTAGCAGCAGTGTAAAATCAAATGTTTTTTTTGTGTTTGTAAGTAAATGATTTAGGACTAGGACTGCTGCAGGTTGCTCTATATGTGCACCTCATGAGACAGTTGGATGATATTTTCTGTTTAACACAACAATCCCGACTTGTTTCAGAAGGAAGTTTTTGAAAACGTTACTAAAAGCGTATGCAATTGTGACCTATTAACAAACCAAGCTTATAATTCGAGCTGTGTCCCAATTAATCAGTCTAGCAATCAGTACAGTCACCCCGTATAACAGAATGTGAAGAAATGTAGGCATATAGTATTTGTAGTATTGGTTTATCATCTCCAACAGGATTCTATAAAACGCTCACAACAACATTGTGTAGCCACCGACACTGTGAGTGACGTCAAACCAATATTAGGAGCGATGTCTGATTAACAGTATTCTGTGACTACAGGGGGACCTTCCTCTCTAGCCCCCTCCTGTATCATCAACCTGTCTCTTCAATATGAGTACAGCATGAGGTACTTTGTCCTGCTATTCCTAAACCATCAACAATTGCTTAATCAGAGTAAGATTGGTTCAAAAAATATATATTTTAATGAAGAACAACTGCAAGAAATGTAATTAAATTAAATGGAAGGGAAAAATATCAAAACATCCTGCATCCTCGTATAAAACATATAGCCCTGGTCTATGATGTGCTTCTCTCTATACATTAACTCTTTAAAGCTATGGATGGCATCTAAAACATATCGATATCATTTCCCCTATTGGTGAAACAAATGCTGTCACACAACTAGGACAGGGCTGTTATGTTTTGTATGAGAATGGCTTAACCAGGTCCCTACCAAACCCTGAACAAATGTTGCAAGCACATAGTTTACAAATATCCTTGCTTTGTCTGTTTTGGAGGACCTGCCTGGCACCCTGGTGTAATGCAGGTGGGGATCTTCAGTGGGCCCTCCTGATGGGCAAGCAGGACATACGGGAAGAGTGGTATGGGGATGAGGGAGGTCTGGGGAAGAGGGAGGTCTGGGGTACGTGGACATCGGCCTTGTGATGAAGTTGTCTGTGCTACTGCCGTTGGCCAGGGATATGGTCAGGTTCATGGTGCTGTAAACTATAGGCCGATCTTCTACTACTGTGAATGATTTTTGTATTTGTGGCTCAGTTGGCAGAGCATGGCGCTTGCAATGCCAGGGTTGTGGGTTCGATTCCCACGGGGGACCAGTATTTAAAATGTAATAAAATGTATGCTCTCTACTGTAAGTCACTTTGGATAAGAGCGTCTGCTAAATGACTAAAATGTAAATCTGAAAATAATTCACTAAAGTTGTCTGCTTGTAATGGCCACCTACTGGTTTTCTTTCTTGTTCTACACAAATACCATCAAGACTTCCAGTGGTGTCCGGTTACATACTGAGTGCTGGTGGGCCACTATCCATCAGTTCACCTCCAGTGGTGTCTGGTTACATACTGAGTGCTGCTGGGCCACTATCCATCAGTTCACCTCCAGTGGTGTCTGGTTACATACTGAGTGCTGCTGGGCCACTATCCATCAGTTCACCTCCAGTGGTGTCTGGTTACATACTGAGTGCTGCTGGGCCACTATCCATCAGTTCACCTCCAGTGGTGTCTGGTTACATACTGAGTGCTGTTGGGCCACTATCCACCACCTTGGCATATAAGAGAATATAGTTTGACGTTTAACATTGTAGACACGATTACAGGATATTATTTTTGTCAGAGTTACAAAGCAATAATATAACAACTTGCAAGCTTGTATGAAATTCACACAAAATGTTAAAATACAATAGCTAAAGAATTTATTTATTAGTCCGTTTTGGCTGGGTGCCACATCGGCCTAATCAAGCATATTTTGAGCAATGTCTGTTGGCCCTTCTAGAGACTGGACAGTTTGATGAGCTGAGCTGTTGATCTCTCTTCTCTGCATCTGGGAGCATAGATTATGGAGGATATGGCCATAGGGAGAGGTACTGTGCTGAACAATTGGCTGGTGTTTGTACAGACCTTTTACAATCCTCGCTCGACCAGCAACACGTGCCAGTATTGTAGAAAACTCAATAACTATACCCGTTCCTAAAGCATCTAATCCCTCTGAGCTGAATGACTGCCGCCCTGTCGCCTTCATCCTTAGTAATGAAATGCTTTGAGAAAATTGTGAAATGTCCTATTCTCAGCGCTACCCAGAAGCTCCTTGACCCGTTTCAGTTTGCCTATCAGCCCAGAAGAGGAGTTGATGCCATTCTTACTCTCCTCAGTATGGTCTATAGACATCTAGATGGAGCCAAATCCCATGGCAGGGTTTGGTTTGTTGACTTTTCTTCTGCCTTCAACACAATCCAGCCCTACATTCTGGCACGGAGACCCATTCTGGACCTCCTTAGATGGGGGGGCTGGTTTTGTGGCTGTTGGACTTCCTGAGCCAGAGGTCACAGCGGGTAAAGTATGTTCCCACATGTGGAACGTACGCACCACCAACACAGGCTCTCCTCAGGGTTATGTTTTGTCCCCACTCCTGTACATCTTGTACACTAACAGTTGTACTAGTTCCCATCCTGACAGACACTTTGAGTTCGCAGATGACACTACCTTGATCAGCCTGTTGCATGATGACTAGGAACACCATGGCCCGGTCCTAAATGACTTTGTAGAGTGGTGTAATCACACTTGGTTCTCAATACCAACAAGACCAAAGATATGTGCATAGACTTCAGGAAGCGTGTAACACCTACCTCTGCAACATCTATCAGAGGTCAGAACATAAAGATTGTAGAGAAATACAAATATCTGGGTGTCCTCTTGGACAATAAGCTTCAGTGGAGTAAATGTACAGACCTGATCTACAAAAAGAGTCAACAGAGACTGTACTTTCTCAAAGCTGTGATATTTGAACGTTGACTGTACAGTCGTGGCCAAAAGTATTGAGAATGACACAAATATTAATTTTCACAAAGTTTGCTGCTTTAGTGTGTTTAGATATTTTTGTCAGATGTTACTATGGAATACTGAAGTATAATTACAATAATTTCATAAGTGTCAAAGGCTTTTATTGACAATTACATGAAGTTGATGCAAAAAATCTAAATTTGCAGTGTTGACCCTTCTTTTTCAAGACCTCTGCAATCTGCCCTGAGATGCTGTCAATTAACTTCTGGGCCACATCCTGACTGATGGCAGCCCATTCTTGCATAATTAATGCTTGGAGTTTGTCAGAATTTGTGGGTTTTTGTTTGTCCACTCACCTCTTGAGGATTGACCACAAGTTCTCAATGGGATTAAGGTCTGGGGAGTTTCCTGGCCATGGACCTAAAATATCGATGTTTTGTTCCCCGAGCCACTTAGTTATCACTTTTGCCTTATGGAAAGGTGCTCCATCATGCTGGAAAAGGCATTGTTTGTCAACAAACTGTTGCTGGATGGTTGGGAGAAGTTGCTATTGGAGGATATGTTGGTACCATTCTTTATTCATGGCTGTGTTCTTAGGCAAAATTGTGAGTGAGCCCACTCCCTTGGCTGAGAAGCAACCCCACACATGAATGGTCTCAGGATGCTTTACAGTTGGCATGACACAGGACTAATGGTAGCACTCAACTTGTCTTCTCCAGACAAGCTTTTTTCCGGATGCCCCAAACAATCGGAAAGGGAATTCATCAGAGAAAATGACTTTACCCCAGTCCTCAGCAGTCCAATCCCTGTACCTTTTGCAGAATATCAGTCTGTCCCTGATGTTTTTCCTGGAGAGAAGTGGCTTCTTTGCTGCCCTTCCTGACACCAGGCCATCCTCCAAAAGTCTTCGCCTCACTGTGCATACAGATGCACTCATACCTGCCTGCTGCTATTCCTGAGCAAGCTCTGTACTGGTGGTGCCCCGACCCCGCAGCTGAATCAACTTTAGAAGACAGTCCTGGCGCTTGCTGGACTTTCTTGGGCGCCCTGAAGCTTTCTTCACAACAATTGAACCACTCTCCTTGAAGTTCTTGATGACCGATAAATGGTTGATTTAGGTGCAGTCTTACTGGCAGCAATATCCTTGCCTGTGAAGACTTTTTTTGTGCAAAGCAATGATGACTGCACGTGTTTCCTTGCAGGTAACCATAGCCGACAGAGGACCACCCTCCTTTTGAAGCTTCCAGTCTGTTATTTGAACTCAATCAGCATGACAGAGTGATCTCCAGCCCTGTCCTCGTCAACACTCACACCTGTGTTAACGAGAGAATCACTGACATGTCAGCTGGTCCTTTTGTGACAGGGCTGAAATGCAGTGGAAATGTTTTTGGGGTTTCAGTTCATTTGCATGGTAAAGAGGTACTTTGCAATTAATCTGATCACTCTTCATAACATTCTGGAGTATATGTAAATTGCCATCATACAAACTGAGGCACCAGACTTTGTGAAAATTAATACTTGTGTCATTCTCAACTTTTGGCCACGACTGTACTTTACTGATTCTGTTTTACAAATCTTTTATTGCGAGTATTTTAAGTTTTTGTATTGTTTGTTGTTTTGGCAATGCCACTGTCAGCCAGAGAAATATGCTGAGAAGGATTATCACCAAAACAAGCAAGGTACTTGGAGTCAAACAGGCCTGGATGAGATCTTTAAGGTCAGGGCCCTCCGCAAGTCTCACAAAATCATTTTAGACACAAGCCACCCTCTGTACCCGGACTTTAAACTACTCCCCTCTGGGTTCAGGTATAGGGCACCCCTCAGCAGGAAAACCAGAGGCCTGGTTCAACTTTCTTACAAAACATTTAAAGGGAGTTTGTGAAACCATTCAGTCATGGATGTATGTAAAACATATTTAACACGTATTACAGGTTACAGAAGACTCCTTTGTTCTATGAATCCCCACCCCCATCCCTGTTAGATCCTGATGTGTTGGCTCTCTATGTATGTACATGTTTATAATCTACATAGTGTGAATAGTGTTCCATAAAGTTAATAACCCCCTAAACCGAAATATGAAATGACCTCTTCCCCTATCGTTAAAGAGTGAGATACATTTTTAAAACCAGTGATTTAATTCAAAAATTTAGTACATATATTTTAACACGCGTTTATAATTCAAAATGTTTACTATTTCTTACAGATAAAGGGTCCGGTTAGCCCTGACCATTATCCGTTTCGAATTCACCATCGCAAAGACGCTTGCTCGCGCTATCAAAACTCCGTAAGTTTTCCCTCCATGTGTAGATCAACCGTCATGCATGTAAATCCTGGGTATGCCCACATCATTAATTAATAAGATGGGTAGAAACTGTTTAGCCATAAGTAAAGGCCTTTCATAAAGAGGCTGTCATGATTGTGTGTGCCACATATTTAACACGTATTGCTTGTTACAGAATACTACTGTTGTACATTTAATATCCACTAGCAGATTTTGTCGCATTTGCACAAATTCTGTCATGTTACTGTGGTCTTTTTAAAAGTCAATAAATATGTGTGTAAAGTGTACATGTTTGTTTCACTGTAGATTTGTTTAAGCCCACCTAGAAACACCTGATTTTATCCCACAGCATTAATTAATAAGCTGTGGAGAAGCTGTTTAGCCATAAGTAAAGGCCTTTCATAAAGAGGCTGTCATGATAAACCTGAAACTGGAATGACCTTTAGGATCTTTTCTTTGGGGTTCTAATCTCCCCAGGTGTACATGCACTGAAAATCCTTAGGCTGGAGCCATCTGGAAGCTCTGTGCCTGTACATATAAAGAGAACTAAATAGGCAACTAGGCTGAGAAACATTATTTAGATAGCACACATCAACAACAGTCACCCACGAAGCATCGTTACCCATCGCTCCACAAAAGCCACGGCCCTTGCAGAGCAAGGGGAACTACTACTTCAAGGTCTCAGAGCAAGTGACGTCACCGATTGAAACGCTATTTAGCGCGCACCGCTAACTAAGCTAGACGTTTCACATCCGTTACACCTAGACATAAATCAGCATGACAACTTCAAAGGATGCAATATAGATATAAAATAACACACCCTCTAACACGTGACCACAGGAACAGGATGTCCTGGCCGGAGGCCCATATTTGGACATGTATACGTTATCATGGACACAGGGTCATAAATCAATTTTGACCCGTGCCGTCTACTTTATTCTCTCTCACCTACCCTGTTTGAGAACCCCTGGTGTATAGTATGATATTTGTTATTTTGTTTAGTAGTTTTTAGTACATGACAGTACACTTACTAATTATTTATTTAATTTAAAATTGCATACTTTGTGTGACATACTTGTCGATAGCTGTTTGAAGAGTTGAGACACTGACTGAACAATGACTAAGTATTTCTGAAGGATATTTTGGTTGATTTGTTTGGGTTTTTCATTGAAGTAGTTATTTTGCTTTTAGAACTATACTTATTCTGAGCGTTTTGTTCTTGTAAAGATGTTGTAATAGACTCAAACCAGTGGCACATATTTAATGACTATATAAATTAATCAGAAAAAGTTAAATAAAAAGGTCAGTTTAGTGCGGAGACCCAACTTTGTGATGGTTCTCAATGGAGATTCTTTGAGATGAGATCGCACCATGTTCATTGTATTTATGAAACCTGCACCCATACAGTGTACAGTACCATTACCACCTACTGGCCTTGCTGGTTGTAAACACAAATACCTGCATACATACTGGACTGATACGGAACACTGCTATAACTATTATTATTATTAATGTTATAATGATTTAAGTTGGGACAACCCTTCAGTTAACTACTGTACCTATCAATTATCCAGTAGTAGTAATTATGGTTCCTCAATATACAGTTTACAACGTAGGCTGTGTGTTACAGCACTACTTTAGGTGTCCCCATCAGGAATTGCTCTTTAGAAAATGTCATGTTATTGTCCCCTCCAAAGTTGATATCAGATTTTCGCCCCTGTATGTCTAATAAGGGTGGTGGATATTCTATTTCCTGTTTTCGGTGTAGCCTGTAGTCAAACACATATTATAAAGGGAAGGTCTCTCACAAAACACTACTGTAATACAAAGTAAACAAAACAAACAATTCACCCCCCCCCCCCTCCCCCATGCCTGTAACAACAAATAACTTTAAAACAATGTCACCCTGGTAAAAACAAATAGTTTGTTTACATGGATACCGGGATCTTACCTCATTGATCTGTCAGTAAACTAGAGTATAATCCAGCAAAGCAGTCCTACCGGTTATGCCAGTAATAAGACAGGCGAGCGGGACAAAACTCAGTGACATTAACCCTAGCAGTGAAATTAACCCACTCCGCTAGCCAATCAACCATGCCCTGAGCCGATTACCTGCAGTCTGCGGAGAAAAGTTGCGACTTCGTTTTGAAGAATCTTCTCTGTGATTTTGAAAAATCTTCTCTCATGGATGATTTTCGTCGTTGCAGGTTGAAGCAGCTCAAAGGGAATGTTCTTGGAGGTGAGTTATTTTTTTCAAATGTTCAAATTCCTTCCTGCGTTTCACCATCTCACCAAGGATTTAATTGCCTCCCCGTTGTGTAGGATCATAACTTTCTCTGTGTCCTGGTACCTCAGGAACCAAACGTGGAAGGGTTGTGGGTTCTGATCAGGGGATGGGCGAGTGACCTGTGCGCCTGTTCGATAACTTGATGACTTGAATCTGTGTGACATGAGATGCTGTGCTGGGCTACTGTCCATCCCCTCAGTGGGTGTGTTGCGCCACTGCAGAAAAGCTGACTATACATCCATACTGTCGAGGCCTTTCACTTTCTTGACCGCTGACTCTGCCTTTCCATTGGCTTGTGGATGGTGAGGGGAGGAGGTGATCTGAGTGAATCTCCACTTCTCTGCAAATGTTTTGAATCTGGCTGATTCATAACACCCCCTATTGTCCGTGATTACACAATCAGGTTGCCCATGGCAGGCAAATTGGAATTTACACTGTGTCAGCTGACACGTTTAGCAGTGGCTTCACCTCCCAGTAATCTGAGTAATGATCAACCATGATCAGGAAGTCCTTCCCTGCACAGACAAAAAGGTCCGTGCTCACTGTTTGCCAGGGGCGCTCTGGGATGTCATGTGACACCGTGGATTTGTTTTGCTGTGCTCCTGCATATTCATTATAGGCTGAGCAGTTGGATACATAGTCCTTGATTTCCTCTCTCATGTTCGACCAGAAGCGCTAACATGTAGAACCAGAGAGTGGTGGATGAACCACCCAGTTTATAATTGGTGATATTCTCTCTTTTACTCTCTTGCTCATTACATTGTGTCAAGCTGGCCTTATCTTTTATTATTCAGTCTCAGCTGCACCAACCATTTCTGTCCCAGAGAGTGAGCCTTACTGATGCATTCCGTGGTGTAGACTGGTTCATCATTGTCAGAGCCTCCCCCTCTGTATATTATCCTCCACAACATGCACTTTCATTACTCGGCCTGATATGTCCCCTGCCTGACACACCTTGGCAATATTATTTGCTACGCCACAGGACCTGCATGTTTTGCAATAAGCTGGGCATTGCTCTCTACTCACCTGTGATTGTTACCACGCTATTTTGTTTTTGTCATGTAATGTCACCTGACCTCATGGGTGCACTCCTGTGGTTTGTACCTCTGCTGTCTCTCTGTTGCATTCACTGTATCCACTTGTGTTCCGTCTATCGTCCTCATGTTTCTCAGTAACCTCAGCTACACTTCATATTTCCTATCGCCTCTGGTAGACTAAAGATCCCCCGATCGTAAAAAATCAGCGCCTTGTTCCTTCACTCGCAATGTCTAACACGAGCTGCTGTCACGTTGTCTAATGATTGGAGACAGGCGCAGGAATATGTAATAGGGGGTTTTATTCTCTCCACCCAAACAAAAGAGCGAGGTGTAAACCTCTAAATAATACACGGGATGAGACCCGTAAAACAAGTGCACAATAACACGTAGCATGGAAGCCGAAACAACAGCACAGGTACTCACAGGACCAACGGACATGGTAACAATAACCGACAAGGACAATGGGGAACAGAGGGCACATATATTACATACTAATCAGGGGAATGGGAACCAGGTGTGTGTAATGAGACAAAACAGTCCGGGGTTGGTGGTTATGAATCTAGTTCAGTGACGCCCAGAAGGCTGATGACGTAGACCTCTGGAACTGGTGAATGGAATGAGCAGCAGTACCGGCGGGATCCGTGACAGCCACTCTCTCATCTCGTCCCTCAGACCGCGGTACTGGCATGTTGCAGCTCTCTCCAGCAACCGAGTGATAAAACTGTTCATCTGTATCCTGTTTACAGCAGCTTCAGAGGGATCTCTGATACATGATGCTTTTCTGTGGTCTTGAAATAGTCCTCCAAAGCATCTCTAGAATAGCAGCATCGTCATTTCTCTGATCAGCAGTCAATGTGAGATTATGCATGTAAATATGCCGACACTCACTGCCCATTAACCCTTCGTGGTTCCAAACTTCTTCCATTTAAGAATGATGGAGGCCACTATGTTGGGGACCTTCAAAAGCTGCTGAATTTTTTTGGGTACCCTTCCCCAGATCTGTACCTCAACACAATTCTGTCTCAGAGCTCTACAAACAATTCTCTTGACCTCATGGCTTGATTTTTGCTCTAATAACATGCACTGTCAACTGTGGGACCTTAAAGATCCACAGATTATGCAATCTATTCCACTCCCCACTGCCCTTTCACACCTGGACAAAAGGAAAACCTATGTGAGAATGCTATTCATTGACTACAGCTCAGCGTCAAACATCATAGTGCCCTCAAAGCTCATCACTAAGCTAAGGACCTGGGGACTAAACACCTCCCTCTGCAACTGGATCCTGGACTTCCTGACGGGCCGCCCCCAGGTGGTAAGGGTAGGTAACAACGCATCCACCACCCTGATCCTCAATACGGGCGCCCCTCAGGTGTGAGTGCTCAGTCCCCTCCTGTACTCCCTGTTTAATCATGACAGCACGACTCCAACACCATCATTAAGTTTGCCGATAACACAACAGTGGTAGGCCTGGTCACCGACAACGATGAGACAGCCTATAGGGAGGAGGTCAGAGACCTGACCGTGTGCTGCAAGGACAACAACCTCTCCCTCAACGTGATCAAGACAAAGGAGTTGATTGTGGACTACAGGAAAAGGAGGACCGAGCACGCCCCCATTCTCATCGACGGGGCTGTAGTGGAGCAGGTTGAGAGCTTCAAGTTCCTTGGCGTCCACATCACCAACAAACTAACATGGTTCAAGCACACCAAGACAGTTGTGAAGAGGGCACAACAAAACCTATTCCCCTCAGGAGATTGAAAAGATTTGGCATGGGTCCTCAGATCCTCAAAAGGTTTTACAGCTGCATCAAGAGCATCCCGACGGGTTGCATCACTGCCTGGTATGGCAACTGCTTGGCCTCCAAGGGCTTGTAAGTAAGCATTCACTGTAAGGTCTACACCTGTTGTATTCAGCGCATGTGACAAATACAATTTGATTTATATAGACAGCTGTGTGCCTTTCCAAATAATTTCCAATCAATTGAATTTACCACAGGTGGACTCCAATCAAGTTGTAGAAAATCTCAAGGATGATCAATGGAAACAGGTTGCACCTGAGCTCAATTTTGAGTCTCATTGCAAAGGGTCTGAATACTTATGTAAATAAGGTATTTTTTATTTTTTTTTACTTTTAATCCCACACTCATGTCAGACTTTTTTTAGGAACTGATCTTTTTAACCACAGAAATCCTGCATTTTCACATACTGTATGTAGACACCGTTTTGATGCTAGATATATAGGCCCGAGCCTTAATGAATATGATTTTGAAAAGTGGCATAGTTGCGCTTTAAGACTAGATTTCAGGAAATGGCAGTTTTTTTTCTTCAAGCAAAACTTCATGAGGGAAATTGGCTGACCCACTCCAGACCTCCCCTACCAAACTTTAGACCTACAGAATCTCCACCTTGCCAGACAATACTAGGAAGAACCCTGGAGTGTATTCATCCTGCCGATCTGTTGCAAAATGTTTATTAAACGGACTGACCTGGAGTTTTCCAATAGAAACTCACGATTTAGTTACAAAACAGAACATTTTGCAACTGGACTAATGATTACACCCCAGATTTTACATTTAAACATACAGTATGTTCGCTGCTGAAGAGCAGACAATTACCAAGTACCCATAAGTTTATAGTCTACCATTCATATTGAGCCAGTCTTCTGCCAACAGCATTATTAGGCTTAAAACGGTGCATTTGCCTATGATTTGAGCAGTGTGGGGCCAGTGGTACACTAAAACTTTAGGCTTATTCAAGGTTGGCAGGTCTGGAATCTGTAAACTGTGTGGAAGCTGTAGCTGCCCTATCACTGCTAAGTCAACAGGATCTAAAAGCTCAAACGTTATGCTCTTTCTGTAGGCCTATGTTAATTGTAGATTCATTTTTGTACACAATAGTCTACTCTGGTGGCACTATAATGATAGTTTGAGTAGTGATTTGTCAGTGTAATGTAGTGTCAGATCAGATGTAGGCTACTTGGTTATTAGTAGTCATACATACTTGAATGATACGTCTAAAATTCATGACATGCGATCAACCACTCCTATCTACCTCCAGTCAATGGTCAAACTCTACTCCTAGTGATCATCAACTAGATTCAGCCGCGGGACGAGTTTTTTCTTGAGCGGATGGTCGGGGGGCCGGAACATAATACAAATAATTTGTAGAAGGCAAATTGACTGCATGATGCCCAAACAGATAATGTTTGACTAAAAAATAATTTTTAACCTTCTTACGTTTGTATACAATCAAATATTTTATCTCTCTTATGCGTGGGAATACTTGGAAACTATGTGATTCTCATTGTGCAGCCGCCATCCATCACCCATCATAGGCATCATCAAACACAGGTGTGGTATATGAGTGGGTACTAAATGTTTACTCTCCTTGAGCCGGGTTTAAGAATAGGTTCTGTTGGACTAAAACACTATATTAATGGAGACATTCTTTGCGTAATCTCCGGGAATTTCATATAGCCTTACTTTCGACGTTCTTTCACTGCAAAGTATAATTGGATTACAATTAAATATTTTCAGTGTAGAGGTAATTTGAATTAAATAGAAGTTTAGGATTGACATCAAACACCTGCATCCATGTGAGTATGACGAATATGTGAGGGTGTGTGCAACATTTGGGCTACAGCAAACCCAGCGCTGGTGAGCGCGCCATTGCGCATACCATGTGTTCAGGGCGAGGGCCCAGAGTTTATGTCCTCATGCAATACATGAGCCAAACGTTTCTTTTATCGGTAAACTTGCCATAATAACGCATGGTTGGAATTTACGACACATGAAACGGATAACTCTCGGATAATGTTAAAATGTGATCTTGGCTTTTGCCCTAACTGCTCGGGGGGCAGCGAACAACGCTGATGACAGTTTTTTTGACAGTGCTCCTTTTTTGCATTCGTTTATTGGAGCGCAGGACAAAGGTATTCAATTTACAAATATTCAATTGTCTACCATTAGCCTACATTGTATAGGTTATGTTCGGGTGCAATATTGGATATTTGTCAGGCTACAAGGTTATCACTACAAAGTAAAGGTTCTAGTGGGTTCCTGCGACAGTCTGACTTCTAAACGTGTTTTGTTGTATGCCCAATGCATATGCCTGGCGATTAAATGTATTTAGCCTAAACCACGGCTTCTTTTTACATTGCCTTCTGTCTCATGTTATTCAGCCACACGGTCAAATTATTTGATCGAAGTGCTTCTTTATGTAACAAAGTCCACGCGTGGCACACTGCCACTGTTTATAACCGACATATGACTTTGTCAATCACAGGAGTTTGGAAATAGATTGTTGACTTGTGATGACTCACGTCACGTCCTCGTGACATTGACGTTAAAAAGAGATTGAAAATGCGTATTTTTGTGGTTGAAAACACGTTTTTTTTTCAATAGCTTGTCCTCACACGGGACATTTGGCACAATTGATTTATAGGTCAATTAACTGTAAATTACATTTAAACCACTTGGTGCTGGAGTGACACATCTGTAGTCTGTAGACCAGACAACTAGTAGGCCATTTTGCCTTGATCTGGAGAGTATCTGACTCTTAAAGTTACAATAACTATTGTGACTTTAAGATAAGCTATCCCTAACCAGTAAACATAGATACCGATTTCAGAAATTCAAGAAAGCTCACTCTGTGTTAACGTGTTTATTAAGAATATTTAGTGATAAATGGCAGAACTGTATGTTCTTCTGTTATTTTCCTATGAATGTATAAAAGTTACTTTCTCCCAGAAGCTGTTAATATCCTTTCACTTTCACATAGTTTTGGCTGTGATCCAGCTGGGGAAAACATCTAGCTCTGGGCGTTGACCAGCTAGAAAATCTTCCTGTGTCTTCTTTTTGTGTGATTGTTTCTAGAAAAGTGTGAGATGGATCTGTCTCTTCTGGGGTTTCCATTACTATCCACACCAGCGTCTGAACATTGAGCTCTGGAATTGCTTCTTAATATTGAGGTATAGCACCGTATGAAACATACACAGCAGCATTGCTTGCTGCAGTTTGATTACATTTCTGATGTACGTGTTTTTACAGAGAGCTTGAAATGTAGCTTTAACTTTGCATGGGCAGAAGTGTAGCTGTTATACATGCATTCTGTTTACTGTTACTCCCTGCATGCTCCCTGTAATCCGATTGTATGACACCAAGCCATGCACTTCTCAGCATTCGTGAGGTTCTCGTATCTATACACTTTCACGAGTCCAGTGCATTGCTAAGATTACGATTCATTTATTAAAACAGCCGGGCGATGACATCATTCATCTTACTGCTTTGAGGGTAAATCTAATGTTGTTGTTATGTCTTCATTACATCACTATTGCACACTGGGAAATCTCTGTATTGTTATGGTGCCCAGAGTGGGTTTGACACTTGATTCCATGCCATTAGAATATATATTTGGGAATTTGAATGCTTCAAACATACATCCCGGGGTGCACCACTCCTGTCCTCAAGGGCCACAGTTTGGTATTCCTTCAGTCAGACACTTACTGACACCTGGGTAAGCAAGTGCATGGACTCTCCAGTCATCCAATGACATACAGTACCAGGCAAAAGTTTGGACACACCTACCCATTCAATTGTTTTTTGTAATTTTAACTATTTTCTATATTGTAGAATAATAGTGAAGACATAAAAACATATGGAATAATGTACTAACCCAAAAAGTGTTAAACAAATCAATATATGTTAGATTCTTCAAAGTAGCCACCATTTGCATAGCTTTACAGACTATTGGTATTCTCTCAGGGGAGGCGGACCAAAACGCAGCGTGGTGGTTATTCATGTTTTTTAATAAAGACACTATACATGAATAAACTAACAAAAAACAATAAACGTGAGAAAGGCTGTTTTGGTTATCTGGTGCAAACAAATACAGAGACAGGAACAATCACCCACAAAACCCAACACCAAACAGGCTACCTAAATATGGTTCCCAATCAGAGATAATGACTAACACCTGCCTCTGATTGAGAACCATATCAGCCCAGACATAGAAATAGACAAACAAGACATCCAACATAGAATGCCCACTCAGATCACACCCTGACCAAACAAAACATAGTTTGCTTTGTATGTTTCTATGGTCAGGGTGTGACAGTGGTAGACATGCTGGTTAAGTGTCCCTTGAATTCTAAATAAATCACAGACAGTGTTACCAGCAAAGCGCCATCATACTGCCTCCTCCATTCTTCTCGACGGGAAGAATGGAGATCATCCGTTCACCTACTTTGCGTCTCACAAAGACACAGCGGTTGGAACCAAAAATCTGAAATTTGGACTCATCAGACCAAAGGACAGATTTCCACCGTTCTAATGTCCATGTTTGTTGACCCAAGCAAGTCTCTTCTTATTATTGGTGTCCTTTAGATTTGAGGCGGTAGGTGGTCTCGTGGTTAGAGCTGACAAGGTAAAAATGGCGTTCTACTCCTGAATAAGGCAGTTAACCCACTGTTCCACTGTAGGCTGTCATTGTAAATAAGAATTTGTTCTTAACGGACTTGCCTAGTTAAATAAATAAATAAAAATAGTAGTGGTTTCTTTGCAGCAATTTGACCATGAAGGCCTGATTCACGCAGTCTCCTCCGAACAGTTGATGTTGAGATGTGTCTGTTACTTGAACTCTGTGAAGCATTTAATTGAGGTGCAGTTAACTCTAATGAACTTATCTTTTGCAGCAGAGGTAACTCTGGGTCTTCCTTTCCTGTGGCGGTCCTCATGAGAGCCAGTTTCATGTTAGCGCTTGATGGTTTTAGGGACTTCACTTGAAGAAACTTTCAAAGTTCTTGACATTTTCCGGATTGACTGACCTTCATGTCTTGAAGAGAAATTACAGTCCATCATTACTTTTTCTTATTTGAGCAGTTTTTGCCATAATATGGACTTGGTCTTTTACCAAATAGGGCCATCTTCTCTATACCACCCCTACCTTGTCACAACACAACTGATTGGCTCAAACGCATTAAGAAGGAAAGAAATTCCACAAATGAACTTTTAACAAGGCACACCTGTTAATTGAAATGCACTCCAGGTGACCACCTCATGAAGCTGGTTGAGATAATGCCAAGAGTGTGCAAAGCTGTCAAGGCAAAGGGTAGCTACTTTGAAGAATCTCAAATATAACATATATTTAGATTTGTTTTAACACTTTTTTTGGTTACTACATGATTCCATATGTGTTATTTCATAGTTTGTCGTCAATAGTATTCTACAATGTAGAAAATAGTAAAAACAAAGAAATCCTTGAAGTAAGTAAGTGTGTCCAAACATTTGACTTGTACAGTGCATTAATCAATTAGGGACCAGGGAGAAACAAGAACCAGCAAGTGGAACTTGAGGGGCTGATTTGTGCACCCCTAATAAAAATATGAATACAAACATGCCTTTTGACATTTTTGTTGTTGTATTTATTTAACCTTTATTTAACTAAGCAAGTCAGTTAAGAACAAATTCTTATTTACAATGACGGCCTTCCACGGCCAAACCCAGACGACGCTGGGCCAATTGTGCGCCTCCAATCCCAATCACGGCCAGTTGTGATATAACCTGTATTATTTCAGACCCCTGATTGGCCATTTCAACATATATTTTTTTAACCATATGACTTATAAATACCTTAAAGAGATTACCACAATCATAACAAAATAAACTAAGGACATATTAGTTCATTGTGTTGTGTGTTACGTTGTGTATCATCCCTGTATTCATCCGTACCTCTTCTATTAAAGCTGCCTGACTGCCACCGCACATTTGCCCATTGCTGGTGCTGCTGAAACACACGGGATGACAATACATGACGTTAAAGAACTTCAGTCGGAGTTGAAAAACTTGAAAAGTACCATAGAAGTAAGACTACAGCTAATGAATATCTTGTAGTCCTGGTATGGCGTGTTTGGTGTGAAATTAGGGTAAAGGGGGAATTTTCAAAGGACTAGTGATGTGTGTGACATTGAAGGATAAACAATTATTCATACAACTGTGGTTTTCTTTGTCAGAAATCAGATGCCTGTTTGTATGCTCCTACCAACGATGACATCTACAATGTAAGTTCTTGTAGCAATATGCAATAAATAGAACACACAAGCAGTTTATTTTTGTTCCTTTGAAAATGCGGTGTGGGCGTCATGGGAAAAAAGGGTCCAGTGTGTTAGAAATGCCAGGGCCGATTTCTGGTCCCAGTCCGCCCCTGTTTGTAATGCCATGATTAGAACACACCTCTTTTGCATACTTTTATAGATTTCCAGATCAATGTTTTATAGACTGTGTATATACTGTAACACAGCCTGTGGTTCTGTTCTTCCCCAGGACAACTGCATCTTTAAGTTCATGCACTGTTATTTATTGGAGTTGGAGGTTGTCCTGTTCGAGGACACGTCGGTCACAGATAACTCCCATGACGAAATAAAAACATCCATCTACCATCGGAAAAAACATGTGGAAGAACATGAACGCCAATATGTAAGTCAACCTTTTAAATAAAGTTCTGAAGTTTATCCCAAATATGTGTTGTGAAAAGTCCTGACGCTCCATACTTCCAATTGTTCAACAACAATACATTTTTGATTGGCATTCATTTGATTAGCAGCAACAGTATTTTGAATGACAATGTCACTCTGATTTCCAATGAATATTAATTTATCTAAAATGTCAATTGTATTGCTTCTCTTTTTTTCTGCATTTCCAGAACAGTTCTAGATGCTCACCGTGTGAGGCACAGAGAGTTGCCAACTCCACAATATTCCTCTACAACCTGGAGCGCCTTTTGGAGAGAATAGGGCAAATTGTCAGTTGAATATATTGTAAATATGTTTAAATTATTTTTCATAAATAACGTAGCAAACAATGTCATGTGTGTGTTATTCTACCTTTGGTCATGATAGTATGTGAAGAAATTGGCAGTGACAGCTAGTGGTCGTGTCCAAATGTATATTACCTCTCAGTTCAAGTGTAATTGCAACTAGCTGTTTATATTTTTGTATATAATCAAATAACTTTTACATCTGTACTTTTGTCATATTTATTAACACATTTATTGAAATGCCTATTTGGAGCTTTACATGTTTTTGTTTCATCGTCCATGTCATATGCACACTAACTGTCACTAACTAGTTTCCCTTAGAGTTCTTTTGCACATCCTGAATCAAAATAAAATCCCAGAAAATAAACATGTTGATTTGATAATTTCCTAGAATATGGGTGCCTGGCAGAAGTTCAAATAGGGACATGAAGTGGGACTGTGCTTCAAAGAAACAGGAAGCTGTGCATTGCTCCATTTCCTGATACTGTGGCAGATGACGATATGAAACTAAAGCTCTCCAGTACAACTTTCTGGCACGCATCCATTTTGTAATAGTTCTGTTTTTTTCTTGATGAACTACAGGGTTTTTTTTGCATTTCAATAACAAAGGTTTCAGTAAAACATTTTATTGCTAGAACAAACACGTTAGAAAACACGTCTTGTTGATTCACTGTAAGCTTTTATGATTATGGAAAATAAAACATTCGATAACGATGACATGTACAGTTATGACACAATAAAACCTAACCCTTTACTGTCCCCATATAATCCAACCTGTGTTTGAATCCAGACATCCAGGCATTCTGTATTACTCCATCAGAGGGGGGGGGTTGAAAAGGAACGGAGGGTGTGAAACTGGTCACTGCTCTCAGACTCTAATGTCCCGGGCTCGAAGTCCTCAAGGGGCACTGAAGGAGCGCCCTGCTCTCCTGGTTTTGGCAGACTGTGTAGAGAAGAGACACTAACTCCTTCAGGAAGGGCACTCCAGAAAAAGGATGCTTCATTTTGATCCCACTTGTCTTCGGAGTTGGACAGAGAGGTTTGGATGGACTGTGCGTCACTACTTCCTTTGTATCCAGTACTGTCACTCTGCAACGACACAAAGGGAGTTTTCTCTTTGCATATACAGACTGGCGGAGATTTACCTGCTGCTGACAAGATGGCCGTCTCTCTCTTCACCGCCTCGACTTCGCTGGTGATCTTCCCGATGACAAAGTCCTTGGTCCTCACTCGGCGTATGGACTCCACGAGGTAGTCGAGGCCCCTGGGGTTCTCGGCTAAGTAGTCCAGCATCCTACCGGTCTTCTTGCTGTTCCCCACCCTGCAGCAGATGTCCTCGGCGTCGTCCCGCGTAAGGACCCTCCTGGACCGGAGGTAGTCCAGGTGGCGGTCTGCCACTAGCTTCTCACAGAGGTACGGACGCAGACGCTCCAACGCTTCCTTCTTGACCTCCGCCAGGTCTTCGTCAGTGATACACCAGGAGTCCATTATCCAGCCAATTGCCTGTGAGCTCTTTAGTTTTCTGAAGCTGCTGCTCAGGCTCTGGAATGCCCAGTGCAGCAGTGTTGGAATTTCAGATGATAAGGGTTTGCAATATTAGCAACTGACTGAGATAATGTAACAAACCCCTTTCTAACCCTGGAGAGTCATTTAACTGGTTGGAAGCCAATATTGTGAAAAAGGGAACTCCCTCAGTAGATCAGTTCCCTATCAGGAAACTGAGTACGCGTGCGTGCGTGCGCGTGTTTTTATTTGGACATTCCTGCCTCAGAGAGATCATCATCGATTGCCCTAATAAGATATGGAAATTATGAAAAGATGAATACAGATATTAACATCCATCCCAAGCAATTGAATCAAATGTATTTTAATTAAATAAACAGGAATGCAACACATTGCAAAGCGCAAACAAAGATATTTTACATACAGGAAGAGCTTTGGATGCTTTTGAATCCAAGACAGTGACCCTGAATAAAGCATAAAAACGGATTAAAAAGGATATAAAAATAAATATGATACAAAGGGGTTATGGTTTGGTTTTCAATTGACTGATTGTGGAGGGAAAATAAAGGAAAACAATATTTTTAAACAAAAGTAAAGTTACATACAGCATGTGATAGATATGGCAGTAATTCAACATATTTTGTGAGACACATTACGATTGAGTTATTGTACAAAAAAATATGAGGTGGTCGTAAAAGCAATCATGATTGAGAATGAGAGGAGAACATATTCATGGAATTAAATTATATTTACAGTAAGCTCTCTCAGGCTCCTTAAGGGACAGACAGGTCTCTTATGTAGAAGGCTGAGGGAACATGAACAACAAGCTAAACTTGAAAGTCTGTTCAGCTTTTTCTCCAACTTATAGAACCTCTCAAGGCTTCCTTTAAGCCACGTCTGATGCAAATGAGTTACTGTGTTGACTTTAAGGCATTTCAGAAACGGAGCATGAGAAAGTATGCTCAATTGGCAAGCAACACGCTTTGCCGATATTACAAACGATGACTCAGCGAAGAAGAAAATGACAAAGGAACGCCCGAACAAGAATTACGGACAAACTTAACTCAGACAAAACAGTGTGTCCCAGCAACATTGCATAACATGGCCAATATCAGAAAAACCTACAACCTTTCATTTATGTTTTATATCCTGACCTGCAGCGCATGGCTATAGACTATTTATATTGCTAAAATATTTACTGCTTGGATTAGATTACGTCAGGAATCATATGGTTTGTTTTTACACCGGCTGTGTCCTGTTTCCCTACACTTCTCCCAAAGCGTGCACATGCACACTCCCTGTGGAGGGTGGAGAATCAGGACGTAGCCATCTTAGTTCCTACATATAGGTTGGGTTCAGGAGTCAACCTTCCCATAGGTCCCATCCGGCGGCCGGTAGATCTTGGGGAATGCCATCAGCTGCAGCATGTTGAAGGCATACTTCCGGCATTTAATATTCTTTTGCACATTCTCAATCCGACATCCCTCCCTGGTTTGGTGGTGTGGCCATGATGACAAACAGGAAGGAAGAAGAATGAAATGAAATGATGAATAATCTTCTCAAAAAGGGGGTGTGTGTTTTGAGTATGGAAAACAACAACCAACAACTGAGTAACAGACGGACAGATGGGGAGCAGATGACAGACGGACAACAGTTAAGTATCACCCGTAGGACAGCTAAGGTAAGGGACTGTACGTTATTCATTATAAGGGATACATCGAGAAAATCAGACCTCTGAAATTAAAATGGATGACCCTAATTTAGTCCAAATATATTTTCACTTGACCCTCCCTGGACTCTTGAAAAAAGTGATCCGCCCTCTATCCAAAATAATAATTCAACGTAGTATAGCAGAGAACATGCCTACCTTTCCCCCCACTCCTCGGACAGACCAGAGCCTTAGATATACAGATTGACAAACTGTTTTTTCACCTCGAGTGTTACATGGCAACATTGGGATTTTGATTGTGAGCTGGAAGGTCGTGTGTTCGCAGACCACCATGGACAAGCTTACACTCCTTATGGCCTCTCAATGGCCATGGAGCTCTTGGTGCAACATGATGCCCGTGCAAATTATTATTTAAAACTGGGTTTGTCAAACTACGTCTAGGGAGGGACAAACAACCAAAGTCCCAGTAATTCTGCAGCCTCGGCAAGATCAAAATGTGTCCCCCCTTCTGCCGCAGATAGAGGATATATTACCAGAAATTCTCATGTGGTCCATTACATGACTATCTAACATTATTTGCCTGTATCAGTATATATATATATTAGTTTGAAACGCTGTATATATATATATATATTAGTTTGAAACGCTGTCTTGCAGTACTTCATTTTAGAAACTATGATGTTTGGTGTTAGAGCTCAGTGTAGCCAGCTGGAGAAAGCGATTCGCAGGCCAAGATAAAATAAATGACGCCTATCTATATTTATTTCCAGTCAGTGTAAATAGCCACATTTTTTGCATGCATCCGGCCCATGAATTCAGAACGGTCCATAGCCATGTCTGCTCAGTCAGTAGCGCACATCCCATACCTGGCAGCATGTCCAAGTGAATCATTTTCCAATTCTGTCAACTCGTAAGGATTTTATTAGTGGATAATTATCTTGGATCTCCCTTCCTCCCTCCCTCTAGTCTGTAAACATCCCATACCTGGCAAGTTAAGACTGAGAAATGTTTGTGCACTGTGCCTACACTGTCAGCTGAAATCGCTCCTACATTCTGGGATCGCTCCTACATTCTGGGATCATTCCAATTCCCTGGGATCGCTCCTACATTCTGGGATCATTCCTATTCCCTGGGATCGCTCCTACATTCTGGGATCATTCCTATTCCCTGGGATCGCTCCTACATTCTGGGATCATTCCTATTCCCTGGGATCGCTCCTACATTCTGGGATCATTCCTATTCCCTGGGATCGCTCCTACATTCTGGGATCATTCCTATTCCCTGGGACTAAATGTAGAATCTTAGTAAATAAATCACAGTCTCTATGAAGAGGAGGGTCCCTCAACTGACAGGGGTCAACTGGAGGTTATGATAAGAATGTGCCCTCAAGCTGCTTGGAGTTTATACCGGAGTGTGTAACAGTGTGATCGGCTTCATTTACGCTGTTAGCACTTTCTTACCTGTGCCAGAGCAGCCAACCAGAACGCAATGCTTGCTATCAGAACGTTAGCTCTAGGTCATTGACATGAAGAGATAACTGTTTATCGCCAGGCCTTCTGATAGTATTATATGGCCAATGCTTTTGGTACGGGAGAAAAAAGACTCCAAGGTTCAACAGTATGGTATCTGTGAAAATAGAGAAAGCTAATATGTCTTAGCGGAGAGAATTTATTTTCTTAATCCCTTACATTCTAAATCGATTCCATCCAATCCTCAAGCCTGCTAGTCGGATTAACAGTCAAAAGCTTGTGTTTGATTGTACAAATTAAATCATGTATCCACCCAATTACCCTTTCAAAGCAAAATCAATGAAATCACACAAATTCCAGACTCCCTCCCTCCCAAAAAACAAGCTGCACAGACAAAAATCACCACCCGACGCACACAAGGTTAGTACATGGCATCATCAGCAACTTTATTGATATTTTGCAAGCAGAAAAACAAGACTTAAAATTAACCACACGACCAGCAGGTGTGAGCTGACAAGCAGTAGGGCGATGGGGTAGAAGTGTCGCGAGGCCGGCTTGTTCTCCGCTACAGAGCACGCCGCCTCGGGGTCCGAATCCCACTGACACACTACTTCTCCCTGGGTGAGCCGACTGCAGGGCGAGGGGGCGAGGGGCGAGGAGGTGAGACAGAGAATAGACAGAAAGAACCGGTGGGTTAGTAAAGGAGAGACCCCTGACATGGGCCAAAGACAACCAACAAGCACAGACGCATGAATGGATGAAAGGGTAAATGGAAAGATGAATGGGCAAATGGAAAGATGAATGGGCAAATGGAAAGATGAATGGGCAAATGGAAAGATGAATGGGCAAATGGTAAGATGAATGGATGAATGTGTAAATGGAAAGATGAATGGATGAATGGGTAAATGGAAAGATGAATGGATGAATGGGTAAATGGAAAGATGAATGGGTAAATGGAAAGATGAATGGGTAAATGGAAAGATGAATGGGTAAATGGAAAGATGAATGGGTAAATGGAAAGATGAATGGGTAAATGGAAAGATGAATGGGTAAATGGAAAGATGAATGGAAGAGTGTAAGAGTATGAAGGGAGCGAGTAGAGGCAGGCAAGATAATTTATGTGGATCTCTCCTCTTTCAATTATTTACTTGAAAATGATTTGGACAAAGCTTTGGATGCGTTCTGTTGCAACTGTTGATTTCATGTAGCCAAAAGTAAAGGGACATTTAAAGATCTCAACCCAAAACTTAAGGAAATGTGATAAGCCTTACCCCCACATATCCAGAACAAGCCATAGTGAAACCAGACCGTTGTGCAGTTAGTCTGAACCCAAGTGTACATTCTATGTCAATATGTCAACACACATGTTGGATAAAATAAGGGAACAGTGTCAGTATTGACAGAGAGATAGTCAAGCTTCATGAACATTTTATATTTATTTAACTAGGCAAGTCAATTAAGAACAAATTCTTATTTACAATGACAGCCTAGGAACAGTGGGTTAACTGCCTTCTTCAGGGGCAGAAGCACCTGCAAGTTCCCGGACATTTCTGGGGGGAATGGCCCTAGCCCTCACCCTCCGATCCAATAGGTCCCAGACATGCTCAATAGGATTGAGATCCGGGCTCTTGACTGGCCATGGCCTGTCTTGCAGGAAATCAAGCACAGAAGAAAGGGTATGGCTGGAGGCATTGTCATGCTGGAGGGTCACGTCAGGATGAGCCTGCAGGAAGGGTACCACATGAGGGAGGAGGATGTCTTCCCTGTAACGTACAGCGTTGAGATTGCCTGCAATGACAACAAGCTCAGTCCGATGATGCTGTGACACACGGCTCCAGACCATGACGGAACCTCCACCTCCAAATTGACCCCGCTCCAGAGTACAGGCCTCGGAGTAACGCTCATTCCTTTGACGATAAAAGCGAATCCGACCATCACCCCTGGTGAGACAAAACCGCGACTCGTCAGTGAAGAGCACTTTTTGCCAGTCCTGTCTGGTCCAGCGACGGGGGCTTTGTGCCCGTAGGCAATGTGGATGCCGGTGATGTCTGGTGAGGACCTGCCTTACAACAGGCCTACAAGTCCTCAGTCCAGCCTCTCTCAGCCTATTGCGGACAGTCTGAGCACTGATGGAGGGATTGTGCGTTCCTGGTGCAACTCGGGCAGTTGTTGCCATCCTGTACCGCAGGTTCCGCAGGTGTGATGTTCAGATGTACCGATCCTGTGCAGGTGTTGTTACACGTGTTCTGTCACTGCGAGGATGATCAGCTGTCCGTCCTGCCTCCCTGTAGCACTGTCTTAGGCGTCTCACAGTACGGACATTGCAATTTATTGCCCTGGCCACATCTGCAGTCCTCATGCCTCCTTGCAGCATGCCAAAGGCACATTCACGCAGATGAGCAGGGACCCTGGGCATCTTTCTTTTGGTGTTTTTCAGAGTCAGTAGAAAGGCCTCTTTAGTGTCCTAAGTTTTCATAACTGTGACCTTAATTGCCTACCGTCTGTAAGCTGTTAGTGTCTTAACGTCCGTTCCACAGGTGCATGTTAATGAATTGTTTATGGGTCATTGAAAAAGCATGGGAAACAGTGTTTAAACCCTTTACAATGAAGATCTGTGAAGTTATTTGGACTTTTACGAATGATCTTTGAAAGACAGGGACCTGAAAAAGGGCCGTTTCTTTTTTTGCTGAGTTAAGTAACTCTGACGTTTGCGATTATTAGTAGGTACAGTCTCTAATGATGACATTTTATAGCCATAGGCTTGTTGTAGAGCCGGTTAATTCTTGGACCGCTCCAAAGCCACAACACTGTCTAACCATAACCGGTTCTACAAGCCTCATAACGATCCTCGACATTATCAAAGCACTCCTTTTTCTCCAAACATACACCAGTTTTATCTAGCAGAATGACTTAGTTCTCTCAGACTCTTTAGTGATCATCTGAGCTGTATCTTTGTTGCCCTTGTTACATTTGTCGTTCTGCCCCTGAGCAAGGCAGTTAACCCCCTGTTCCCCGGGTGCTGAAGACATGGATGTCGATTAAGACAGCCCCCCGCACCTCTCTGATCCAGAGCGGTTGGGTCAAATGCGAAAGACACATTTCAGTTGAATACATTCAGTTGGACAACTGACTAGGTATCCCCCTTAGACGTGTGAACACACTGTGTATGCAATTGCACACAGTGGGTGTGATAGCATTTCTGCAAGCAAAAGACTGCCATTTGACTTCCCCAGATATTTGATCCACACTTTTTTACTCATGGGAATATCACTAACTAGCCACATTCAACTGACCGTTTACGTTATGTGGTGCACAGTAAACAGGCTATTCTGACAAAACTATGTTGAAAGAAAGATCCATCATACTTAATTATCTCTATTTCTTGAACTGCATTGCTGGTTAAGGACTTGTAAGTAAGCATTTCACGGTAAAGTCTACACCTGTTATATTTGGCGCATGTGACAAATCAAATTTGATTTGATATTTACAGCTGCTCAGTACTAAAACGTATTTACTGAAGTTTGATAGTTACCGGTCCAACTTTGCATAGACGGGTCAAGCCTACAGCTATCTTCCAGTGTCACTCTGAACCATCTTGACACTGGAACACATGGGAAAGCATATCCATTCTCAAGCTCTGATAATCACTCTTTGTTTGAGGTTGAATTTCATTCAATCCATTCGAGGGCAAAGTGCTGAAATTCTACAGTTGGTGCACAGATGAAACAAAGATTCCTTAGATACTCAAGCACCCAGAAACTCTTGTCAAGTTGCCCATCAAATCTGGGAAAGAATAGCTTGTATAAATGAATGATGTCTATAAGTGGGATGTGTTTTGTGTATAGTACAAGCAACCACTTTGTCTTTACCACATACCAAATGTTTTCCTTCATAATTTATGACAAAACCGCTAACTCGTCAAATACAATTGACTCTTAAGACACAGTACCAGTCAAAAGTTTGGACAGACCTGCTCATTCAAGGGTTTTTCTTTATTTTTACTATTCTATACTATCTTTACAGTCAATTGTATTTGGCTAGTGAAGACATCAAAACTATGAAATAACACATATGGAATCATGTAGTAACCAAAAAAAGTGTTAAACAAATCAAAATATATTTTATATTTGAGATTCTTCAAAGTAGCCACCCTTTACCTTGATGACAGTTTTGCACACTCTTGGCATTCTCTCAACCAGCTTCACCTGGAATGTTTTTCCAACAGTCGAAGGAGTTTGCACTTTTGCTGAGTATTTGTTGGCTGCTTTTCCTTCACTCTGCGGTCCAACTCTCCTTCAAGACTGTTGGAAAAACATTCCAGGTGAAAATGGTTGAGAGAATGCCAAGAGAGTGCAAAGAGAGAATCAAAGGTTACTACTTGATTCCATATGTGCTATTTCATAGTTTTGATGTCTTCACTAGCCAAATACAATTGACTGTTAAGATAGTTGTGGTGGGCTTCCCGAGTGGCGCAGTGGTCTAAGGCACCGCATCGCAGTGCTAGCTGTGCCACTAGAGATCCTGGTTCAAGTCCAGGCTCTGTCGCAGCCGGACACGACCGGGAGACCCATGGGGCGGTGTACAATTGGCCCAGCGTCGTCCGGGTTAGGGGAGGGTTTGGCCAGCAGGGATGTTTTTGTCCCATCGCGCACAACCAACTCCTGTGGCGGGCCGTGCGCAGTGCACGCCGACACGGTTGCCAGGTGTATGGTGTTTCCTCCGACACATTGGGGCAACTGGCTTCCAGGTTAAGCAGTATAGCTTCGCTGGGTTGTGTTTCGGAGGACGCACAGCTCTCGACCTTCGCCTCTCCTGAGTCCGTACGGAAGTTGCAGCGATGGGACAAGACTGTAACTACCAATTGGATACCACAAAATTGGGGAGAAAAAGGGGTATAATTAAATAAATAAATATAAAGAAGATAGTTGTGGTGATCATGTGTTCTTCTGCCAAACATCTCTGTTGACAGAATTGTACGCTCTCATCTCTAGGTCACATGGTTGAGGGCTTCTGACATCACGAGGACAGACAGTAGAGAGGGTGATTATGGGAATGTGCCTGGGTGACATCATGATGCACCATAAGCCCTGTTCAAATGCTGTAGAAATGCTATATTAGGTTATCACTATATTAGGTTTTCACTGATGTCACAACATTGGATAGGTGACAACATGGGTTCCTTTAGATAGCACTGTAGCACTTCACCCACCCAGTCACATCAGATCAGTGATTTATTTGAGAGAAGGAAGGGAGGGAATGACACATTTCTAAAGTATTCAAGCAGGGCCCATGTCAAGCTATGACGTGGCTCTGATGTAAACTTTGAGCAAGTCAGATGGGATGAGGCAGGCTATCAGGGTGGGGGCGTGGCTTCTGATACCAACTAGGGGTGGTGAAATGGCTGGTGCCAGTGAACAGTGTGATAGACATGCTGCTGTGTGTTTGCTCATGCCACTGAGCTCCATTAGCCAGTTGGCAGCCACAGATCGATCAGCAGGATGTTTGCCACTTCCTCTGTCCTTTCAAACATTAGTTACTTTTCACAATGAGGGAATATTGGCATACGTAGAGCCTGGACTTTTCCCCAGTGAGGTCGGTTACTTAGTCAGGAAAGACTCCTGGGGCTTATTATAATTAGGATCAGGAGTTTTCCTGACCAGGTTACCCAATCAACTTCAGGGCCCAGAGACATAAAGGGGAATCTCAAAAGTCCATTTCTGATTCCTTTGGGAGACCTCCTCCCATTCACTCACCACCACGACCACCTAAAAACATTAGAGGGAAGTGATGCAAGCAGTGGTGAGCAGATTGGAGGTTCCTGTCCTCAGATTTCCCCCCTTCAATGCTCACTTCCAACTCCATTCCTTCCTTTTGAGAATGAAGCAAGGAGAGAAAACACGAGGAGAGAGAGAATGCGAGGAGCCCTACTATAAATCAGGAAATAACTTTTAAGACCTCTCCCCCAAAGCTGAGTTTCTCTCTCTCACCTCCGCATGCAGTCCAGGGCTCGTATGAAGTAATCCTTGTTGAGCTGGTGCTCGTCTCTCAGCAGGGCACACTGCTCCAGGGTTACAGACATCGACGTCCTGTCTTTGGCACTTTTACAGCTGGTGAACCTGATCCCGTTCAGCCGTCGGCAGATCTGGACCAAGGGAGGAGCAGAAGAAAACACCTCAATAACGTAAACAAAAACAAACTATTTTAAACACAATGCATAACTGAAAACTACTCTGACTGTGAGGTAGAATTGGGAAGAAAAGTACCCTGGAAACTCCACTGGGAATTCATTGAAAACATGTTTTTGTTCTTATGAAAAGAATTTTCACTTCGAAAGTGAAAGCATTCTATGCAGATGCTTACAGTGGGGCAAAAAAGTATTTAGTCAGCCACCAAGTTCTCCCACTTAAAAAGATGAGAGAGGCCTGTAATTTTCATCATAGGTAGACTTCAACTATGACAGACAAAATTAGAAAATAAAATCCAGAAAATCACATTGTAGGATTTTTAATGAATTTATTTGCAAATTATGGTGGAAAATAAGTATTTGGTCACCTACAAACAAGCAAAATTTCTGGCACTCACAGACCTGTAACTTCTTCTTTAAGAGGCTCCTCTGTCCTCCACTCGTTACCTGTATTAATGGCACCTGTTTGAACTTGTTATCAGTATAAAAGACACCTGTCCACAACCTCAAACAGTCACACTCCAAACTCCACTATGGCCAAGACCAAAGAGCTGTCAAAGGACACCAGAAACAAAATTGTAGACCTGCACCAGGCTGGGAAGACTGAATCTGCAATAGGTAAGCAGCTTGGTTTGAAGAAATCAACTGTGGGAGCAATTATTAGGAAATGGAAGACATACAAGACCACTGATAATCTCCCTCGATCTGGGGCTCCATGCAAGATCTCACCCCATGATGATCACAAGAACGGTGAGCAAAAATCCCAGAACCACACGGGGGGACCTAGTGAATGACCTGCTGAGAGCTGGGACCAAAGTAACAAAGCCTACCATCAGTAACACACTACGCGGCCAGGGACTCAAATCCTGCAGTGCCAGACGTGTCCCCCTGCTTAAGCCAGTACATGTCCAGGCCCGTCTGAAGTTTGCTAGAGAGCATTTGGATGATCCAGAAGAAGATTGGGAGAATGTCATATGGTCAGATGAAACCAAAATATAACTTTTTGGTAAAAACTCAACTCGTCGTGTTTGGAGGACAAAGAATGCTGAGTTGCATCCAAAGAACACCATACCTTCTGTGAAGCATGGGGGTGGAAACATCATGCTTTGGGGCTGTTTTTCTGCAAAGGGACCAGGACGACTGATCCGTGTAAAGGAAAGAATGAATGGGGCCATATATCGTGAGATTTTGAGTGAAAACCTCCTTCCATCAGCAAGGACATTGAAGATTAAACGTGGCTGGGTCTTTCAGCATGACAATGATCCCAAACACACCGCCCGGGCAACGAAGGAGTGGCTTCGTAAGAAGCATTTCAAGGTCCTGGAGTGGCCTAGCCAGTCTCCAGATCTCAACCCCATAGAAAATCTTTGGAGGGAGGTGAAAGTCCGTGTTGCCCGGCAACAGCCCCAAAACATCATTGCTGTAGAGGAGATCTGCATGGAGGAATGGGCCAAAATACCAGCAACAGTGTGTGAAAACCTTGTGAAGACTTACAGAAAACGTTTGACCTCTGCCATTGCCAACAAAGGGTATATAACAAAGTATTGAGATACACTTTTGTTATTGACCAAATACTTATTTTCCACCATAATTTGCAAATAAATTCATTAAAAATCCTACAATGTGATTTTCTGGATTTTTTTTCTCATTTTGTCTGTCATAGTTGAAGTGTACCTATGATGAAAATTACAGGCCTCTCATCTTTTTAAGTGGGAGAACTTGCACAATTGGTGGCTGACTAAATACTTTTTTGCCCCACTGTTTATGATGTTTCCCAGACTTCCTTTTCAGGCGCAGCTAATTCCAGAGACCAGGGATGGAAAGAGAAGGATGCTCATAGTTACAACCAGAAGAGATCTGCTTTCATTATCCAAAGACTGTCTGAAGTCTTTGGAAATACCAGAGGAACCATTAGCCAAATACCAGAGGAATAATTAGCCAGAAAGGAATGTGTGTGTTCAACCTTTACTCCTTTATCAATAGTGTTACTAATCATGTGTGTGTGGGGTTCCGGATTGGTTTGGCTGGATACAGTATATGATATAAATCGGTCAAGTGTAGTTTCCATTGCTGCTCTATGCCTACCTATGTGATTAGGTAATCGGATGCCCATTCTCTGGGAGATTTCCCCTAAATCATCAGGGTTATTTGGAGCCTTGCATGGTCTTCTGCCAGATGTTGAGTATGTTTATGAAGTCTTCATTGTAGCAGGTGCATTGCATTCACAAGTTCAAAACTTCTCCTCAGGGCACCAACGTATCAACCTCCATACGTAGGGACATGAGCAGGCTGACGAGTTTGCATGAATGACGTCAAGCCAGACGTATAAGAATGGATCCACTTGTTATATATCTTATTCTATCCTCACCGTTCCAGCGAGCCACAGTATCTCCACATTCTTTCTCTTCTTCGTCACTACATTCTGGCCCAGGGTTCCAAGTAAATCTTTCAAGTCCGTCTGCGTTTGAAAACATGGCAGACCTGTGAAAGGAAACGAAACGCGTGTTGGCTTTAGTTGGTTCATTTGGCTGCTCGACAGCGCTGTAACAGGAAGGAGTGTGTGTGTGTGTGTGTGTGTGTGTGTGTGTGTGTGTGTGTGTGTGTGTGTGTGTGTGTTCATGCGACAGGAAGGATGCAGGTATTGAAAATATACGGTACACTGACAACGAGAATGAGGGTATCTGTGGAAACTACTACAAACGTAGATCTCTTTGGTCGTGTATCTGTCTGCAAATCTGACCCACATGGGTGCATTTTACAGGAGCTGAATCGATGGTAGACGGGAAATGGAAATACTGGTGTGTGTGTGTGTGTGTGTGTGTGTGTGTGTGTGTGTGTGTGTGTTGGACTGTAAAATAAATACACATTGTATCTTATGTCTGTAATAAAACTACACTGAGTGTACAAAACATTATGCTCTTTCCAAGACATAGACTGACCAGGTGAAAGCTATGATCCCTTATTGATGTCACTTGTTAAATCCACTTCAATCAGTGTAGATGAAGGGGAGGAGACATGTTAAATAAGGATTTCTAGGCCTTGAGACAATTGAGACATGGATTGTGTATGCGTGCCATTCAGTGGGTGAAAGGGCAAGACAAAATATTGAAGTGCCTTTGAACAGGGGATGGAATTATGTGCCAGGTGCACCGGTTTGTGTCAAGAACTGGAAGGTTTCAACAGTTTCCCATGTGTATTAAGAATGGTCCACCACCCAAAGGACATCCAGCCAACTTGACACCTGTGGGAAGCATTGGAGTTAACATGAGCCAGCATCCCTGAGGAACGCTTTCGACACCTTGTTGAGCCCATGCCCGACGAATTGAAGCTGTTCTGAGGGCAAAAGGCGGGGAGTGCAATTCAATATTAGGAAGATGTTCTTAATGCTTTGTACACTCAGTGTATGTTGCTTATATACAAATGGGCATGGATCATTACAATATACAGACCTCATTTTCTTCTGTGGGATGAAGTCAAAATGTGTTCTACGAACAAGCAAGATGGATACTATTGCATGATGATTGATGACATTTATATACTTCTGATGTTTTGATGTTAAAGTGGCAGTTGATGCACTTACATTCTGATGGCACCTTATCGCTTAGTGATTTGTAATAACTGTCTAAAATCTCAAAGTTCCTCTGGTTTATCCTCTCTTGCAAAGAGATGTCTCCAAATCTGTACAGGGAGAATGAGAACATGAAAGGACAAGTTAATCTGTACAGGGAGAATGAGAACCTGAAAGGACAAGTTAATCTGTACAGGGAGAATGAGAACATGAAAGGACAAGTTAATCTGTACAGGGAGAATGAGAACATGAAAGGACAAGTTAATCTGTACAGGGAGAATGAGAGCCTGAAAGGACAAGTTAATCTGTACAGGGAGAATGAGAACATGAAAGGACAAGTTATTCTGTACAGGGAGAATGAGAACATGAAAGGACAAGTTAATCTGTACAGGGAGAATGAGAGCCTGAAAGGACAAGTTAATCTGTACAGGGAGAATGAGAACATGAAAGGACAAGTTATTCTGTACAGGGAGAATGAGAACATGAAAGGACAAGTTAATCTGTACAGGGAGAATGAGAACCTGAAAGGACAAGTTAATCTGTACAGGGAGAATGAGAGCCTGAAAGGACAAGTTATTCTGTACAGGGAGAATGAGAACATGAAAGGACAAGTTATTCTGTACAGGGAGAATGAGAGCCTGAAAGGACAAGTTATTCTGTACAGGGAGAATGAGAGCCTGAAAGGACAAGTTATTCTGTACAGGGAGAATGAGAGCCTGAAAGGACAAGTTATTCTGTACAGGGAGAATGAGAGCCTGAAAGGACAAGTTATTCTGTACAGGGAGAATGAGAGCCTGAAAGGACAAGTTATTCTGTACAGGGAGAATGAGAGCCTGAAAGGACAAGTTATTCTGTACAGGGAGAATGAGAACCTGAAAGGACAAGTTATTCTGTACAGGGAGAATGAGAACCTGAAAGGACAAGTTATTCTGTACAGGGAGAATGAGAACCTGAAAGGACAAGTTAATCTGTACAGGGAGAATGAGAGCCTGAAAGGACAAGTTATTCTGTACAGGGAGAATGAGAACCTGAGAGAACCTGAAAGGACAAATTAATTTGTACAGGGAGAATGAGAACCTGAAAGGACAAGTTATTCTGTACAGGGAGAATGAGAGCCTGAAAGGACAAGTTAATCTGTACAGGGAGAATGAGAGCCTGAAAGGACAAGTTATTCTGTACAGGGAGAATGAGAACATGAAAGGACAAGTTATTCTGTACAGGGAGAATGAGAGCCTGAAAGGACAAGTTATTCTGTACAGGGAGAATGAGAGCCTGAAAGGACAAGTTAATCTGTACAGGGAGAATGAGAACCTGAAAGGACAAGTTATTCTGTACAGGGAGAAAGAGAACCTAAAAGGACAAGTTATTCTGTACAGGGAGAAAGAGAACCTGAAAGGACAAGTTATTCTGTACAGGGAGAAAGAGAACCTGAAAGGACAAGTTATTCTGTACAGGGAGAAAGAGAACCTGAAAGGACAAGTTCATCTGTACAGGGAGAAAGAGAACCTGAAAGGACAAGTTAATCTGTACATGGAGAAAGAGAGAACAAGTCTACAAAACCTGTTGTCCTCCACGAATGACAGAGCGCTCCTTCTTATGTCACTTAGTGACAATTATTGCATAATTTCATTTTAAGTACCGAAATTATATAGGTTGTTATGGTAGATATGCTTGTTCAAAGTTTGGTAGGGGAAAAAAGTCCAATTAGCAGAAAAAACAATGGGCGGAGCTTATAGGTCCTTATGAGAAACGTGTTGGTCATGAGAGGCTGCATATATGAATCACATTTTATGACAGAACAGGAGACATGCTTGTGCAGTTTGGAATGTCAGTTGATTACTAAGGAACCCCCGGTTACGGCCATCAGTGTGATTTTGTAAATGCTGGAGCTCTATGGCATGGCGCATCATTCACCCAAGTCTGAGATATCACAGACTTGGGTGAAAGGTGCGGGTCAGTGAGACTGGTCGTGTGCATTCCAGAAGTGACTTAGGTCTGGCAGTCTTGAAATGATTGCAATACATTACCAGTAACACAGTTTCTTTCTGAATATTAGCCTAACATCATGGCCACAATATCCTGTCTCAAACCAGGCTTACTGGCTGGATAGAAATAATCCTATTCGATGCTCCAAAGGCGATAACATTACACTGGGTGACAATGACCTTGGGAGCATGATGGGAAATGACTCTAAAGACAACATCATCTCATCCAAAACAAATGTTTTTTTCTCCCATAGTGTGTAACAGAAGAAACTGAGGGATCGGGGAAAAAAGGCTGGTTGCCTTAACTTCAGTTCATAATTAAGTGACATTTTGACTGATGTCAATGGGAGAATAAGTGAACATTTGTAACTACAGTGGAAGATATGATTCGCCCGTAAAAGAGAAAAGTGTTTCGGTACCTGTCTGCTATTGTCTGCTGTTCGTTGATTCCCACGTTGAAGAGCACCGGGTAAACCTGCACCGCCTTGCCCTCTTTGATCTCATGGGGTAACGTCTGGAAGGCCAGCCGTGGTAATGGCACTTCTACAGTATAATGGTCGCTGGAGGGAGGTCGGCAGGAGGGAGAGAGGGAAGGAGAGAGGGAGAGGAAGGGAGAATGGGAGGAGGGGAAAGAGAGAGAGAGTTGGAGGTAGGAAGGAAGGAAGGAAGGAAGGAAGGAAGGAAGGAAGGAAGGAAGGAAGGAAGGAAGGAAGGAAGGAAGGGTGAAAGAGAAAGTTTAAACAGAGATTTGATATGCGTGGACATCAAGACATCACATACCAACGTTGAAGCACTTCTCACCCATTCTTTTAACACTTCAAATCTGAGCACAAGCCTGAACAGAGGCTTGGTGGAGTCTGAAGTGACAGTAAGTAGGATGGCGTGATATCCACACAACTTTCACTGGGCCTTGACATGGAACTGATTGGTCTGATAGTATTACATGACTATTTATTACCCATCTGACAGGTTTACTGGTTAACAGCACACGTCAGCATTGAGACAAATGTGTTGCTACTCCCGTTACTGAGATACAGGATCAGTTTTTAAACAAACACAGTCAGGCTTCAGTGGAATATTTACAGCCACGACCAATCAAATACAGGTGTTTTATTATTACAATCGACTTGAAGTAGATTAGCCTGGATAACTGGAAATGGCTCACTGTAAGTCATGTGGAAGCTAACCTATTCATTATTCTCAGATGGAAAATAAACGTTTTTAAGGACTTTTCAACCCTGGCTACCTCCCAAATTCGCTGCAGTATGTCTACTGCTTTTGGAATAATTAGACTACCATCTACACCACCTCAATCAGTAGGTAGAATTGGTGAAATAGGAAAAGCTGAATCTCGGTTAACCCAGAACTAAAGTCTCATGTAATTGGTCAGCTGCTCGATTAAGTTCTGGGTCCATACGTGTTAAGAGAAGAGATGCTAGAACGAGGAGCGGAACCAGAACGAGGAGCTCCACTCTCTCTTTTTAAAAGTTACAGGCCAAATCTGCCCTCCCCTTTCTTTTTTTTCTCCCCAATTTCGTGGTATCCAATTGGTAGTAGACAGACTTGTCTCATCGCTGCATTCCCGTACGGACTCGAGAGAGGCGAAGGTCGAGAGCCATGCGTCCTCCGAAACACAAGCCAAGCCAAGCCGTACTGCTTCTTGACACAGTGCACATCCAACCCGGAAGCCACCAATGTGTCAGAGGAAACACAGTACACCTGGCGACCTGGTCAGCGTGCACTGCGCCCGGCCCACCACAGGAGTCGCTAGTGCGCAATGAGACAAGGACATCCTTGGTGGCCAAACCCTCCCGAACTACGCTGGGCCAATTGTGCGCCGCCCCATGGGCCTCCCGGTCGTGTCCGGCTGCGACAGAGCCTGGGCTCGAACCCAGAATCTCTGGTGGCACAGCTAGCCCTCCGATGCAGTGCCTTAGACTACTGCGCCAGTAGTCTAAGGACTACTTAGACGCACTCTCCTTTCTAAATATGAAAGATGCTAACACCTGCGAAATCGTGATTTTCCAAATGACCAGTGACAAAAAAACCAAACACAGCAACTATTGCTACTACATTATCCCACCCATCCCATTTCTTCCCGACAGATTATACGGTACCAGTTATGTTTACGGAGATCTGTCCAAGAGAGAATAGGAAAACCTATACACCTGATAAAACAATTTGGCAAGTTGGATCAATAATAATGTATTACTCTATATTACAGTATGATATATGAAGTCCCCAAGCTGATCTCTAAAAAAAAAACTATTTCACACTATGTAATCTCCCATATCATGACAAAACCACTGGTTAAAGGATGCTGGGTAATAGAGTCTCACCGCCTGCCGATGACTACAGGTTGCAGGTCACAGGGGTTGTCTGTCTTGGCCTGGGTGATCTTGAAGGCCACCCGGTGCAGGTCTGAGATGCCCACCTCCATGTCCTCCAGCATGCCAATCTCCTCACCTGTAACAGCAGCACCAATTAGTCAATTATAGGTTACTTCCTGTTCGCTTGAAGTAGACAATCTGTTCTGGTCATAGTAGGAGAAATACACTGGGCAACAAAATGGGCAATAGGGCCAATTTGCATAAAACACCTTAAGGGAAATGAGGGGAAAATTAACTTAAAGTTTCCTTAACTTTAAGTCACTGGCACAAATCATTTTATGGTGAATTCCTCCTAAAATTAAGTGAAAAGTTAAGGGTGCCCATGAGGTCCATAACTGCTTCTTTCAGTATGGATATCAATGTAAACAGCATTTAGGGAGGTGATTGTTGCTTAAATCTGTCCTGGTTACAAAAGGTTACAAATCCAGCTAGCTACTTCGCTAAACAATGGAAGATTAACAATTCATAGCTACAGAGCTAGTTGGCTAGTTAGCTCGCTACTCTGTAAACTAGCTTGACGTATTAGAAAGTACCATAAACAAGTTCAGAAGAAAGTAACTACATGAAACGTGATTTGTTATCGTAGAAGTTATCATAGAAGTTCTCTCTCTTTGATGAGACTTTTAGTCAGTGAATCAAGCCGTTTCCATGGTAACCAGATAATCTGTCTGCAGTACATGCCTTCAAACTATCCCTTACAAAAATGTACCATGCTACCACTATGGTACTTTCATTCATAACCATGGTAACCTTATTGTATTTTCACTAATACCATGGTACAGTCTTCATCTCGGTTTTAGCCTTGACGTATGATGGTACTACCATGAAATTCCCATAGTACCTAAATATGACCATGGTATTTCATAATTTATACCATGGTATAGATCTGAATCATGGAAATGTACCATGGTTTTAGCTTTGAAGGATGATGGTACTGCCATGCACCTAAATAATACCATAGTATTGCCTCATTTATACAATGGTATAGATGTGGATCATGGAAATATAATGGTTTTAAACTGCATTACACATTCTATCATGGTAATGCACAATTATGACAAATGGTACAAAATATTATCAAATGGTACCATTTTTATTAACTGTGCGTTACTCGTATAAAAGCATGTTATACAACTTCCTGTACTCTTTGTTAGTCTTGAAGGACCTTTCAAATTGGGAAATCCTTTAGGTAAAAGTTACCCTTAGACACATATCTCGGATGAGCTTATCTTCCCTCAATCCTAAACTCCACTGTTATGGGTGGAAATTCAAAAACAGACCTTAGATCAGTGTGTAAGACAGTTGACCTTGGACCCTACAAGAGTACTCACTGTAGGTGCTTAGCAGGCTTTCAAACTGTGCCACCAGGCCCACTAGGTGGAGCTGCCTGAGGAAGCCCTTATCCTCCATCCCCGCGTACAGCCTCATGACGAAACCACACGCCAACGCAGCTAGCTGTACACGCACACGCACACACACACACACGCACACACACGCACACACACGCACACACAGGGTTCAATCATAAAGCAACACGGCACATCGTCAGGGTTCAATCAAAAAGCAACACGGCACACCTCATAATTTATTCACATCATCCACTTATATTATTATCTCTGTATCCAGTTGGGCAAAGGGTAAGGCATTCACACTAGGGCAGTCCCCGCCCCAAAAAAACCTTGGTCGACCAAAAGTCGTCTGTTCTTTCGACCAATCAATTGGTCTACATTTCTTAACGTGTATTTTTTCCAAATAAAGGCACAACCCTATGTGTTTCAATAAAATCAACTATATGCATTGAGCTTGTCTGATGCTTTAAGCTTACTGTTTGATTAAATAACACACTAATTACTCAAGAGGGAGCCAAAGATCTAGATAACCAGGAGAAAAAAACTTAACCTGACCCAACCATTCTCTCGCTCCTGCTGGCTTTCGCAGATTCGTCCATTACTCTCCTGAAGTTGCCGGTAATAAGCTACACCAGGAGCCTGCAACCTTTCTCATGTGGAATGCCAATTTATCTTACCCTTTCTGCTGATCTGTGTGCCAGTTATAGTTATTCTATGCACATTTACGTGGAAGACTTTCATTTCATTTATAATAGCATCTTCATTGCAGCCCTCAGATAGAAAATATCATGATAAAAAAATATCCTATAAATCACATTGGCTATGCATTGCCTGTCTGCAACGAACTTGAAACATTGTATCAACTATTAACTTGGTCTGGCTGGAAGCTAATGCTAGGGAACTTGCAACATTGTATAAAATATTCTGGGACCCTTAGAGTTTCCAGTGAGCTCGACAGACACAGCTGTAGGGTATTTGCGCACGGGATAAGATGCAGTGCTTGACTTGGGCAGGAGCTCACCGGAGCTGAGAAGCAGTACCTAGAATGTTCTAATACTTGCGAATATTATGTCAAAAGCATTGTGGAGCTCCTGCGCCTATATATAAAACAGTAGCAGCACCCAAAATGAGTACGGGAACCTATTTAAGTCCAAGTCAAGCACTGATAAGGAGTAATCAGGTAGAACTATTTTATGACGTTCCCACTGGATCAGAGCACAACATTGTTCCCTTTCACGCTGAGTGGTTACCAAAAGGGAGAGAGCTGGGAAGATTTTTCAAATACATTGAGGAACTTTTGTCATTCTCAACGGATGTAAAACAAAAAAAAGACCGTTTGCTGTTTGAGGTGAAGAAAACGTTACTTTGAGAAGCTCCACAGCTCATTAGGGGTGGTGTATTAAGCCAATCAGAAACACTATCAGATCCCCAAATGGGCACATTTATATGCCTACATTTGCAGGCGTATATACTTCTATGCACAATCAGATGCGCGTCCTTACTCAACATTGACAGGAACGCTCCAAACAAAAGACAATGAATAAATTGAATAGACAAAACTGTTCAATGGAATGAAATGAACCAAAACGTGTTTCCCAGTGTAGCACAGGTTGTGTGCTCTGCAAACAATGTGCCCACTCTGACAATGAGAACAGGAAGACTGGAATAATAATATATAGGATGCATTAACAGAAATGACCATAACAAAACAAACATTGTATATTAGAAATTATAGGAATTAATGATGGTAAATGTACTACTGGTGATATATGTAATGAAACGGGATATACACTAACAACCAACCGTAAACAATTCACACAATGAAGTTGAGATAAATGAATGTGCACAAATTGGCAGGAGAGAGCTCATTCTGGAGAGAGAAGTGCATTGTGCATCTGGGTTCTGCATGGTCAGTCCGAAGTCTGCATTGGCCATGCAGCATTTACTGTGATACGGCCTTTACAGAAATCAGGGCATTCATACTTATTGAGCTTCACAGAGCAGTGAAGAACTGTTGCGAAGGAAGTTGTCAAGGAAGTGAGTGTGTTTATACAGGATGTACCGGCCCCAACTACCGTCAACCAATCATGTCAATGCAGAGCTATACAGAGCCTTCTGCATTGTTACAACATTTAAGAGGTGCATGGCGATGTGGTACAGAGCTCGACTTGGCCTCTGCGTGTCTCTGGAGGCTCCATAATTGCCTCACACCTTCCATATGGAGCCTCCGACCAGATTTTCAGATCAAACATACATTGGCTTTTAGTCTAGGCCTTCGCAATGGGTTAGTTCACTGAGATGGGCACAATTACATTTGTCTTTGTGTAATTACAGAAACCCTTGGCTAAAAATAAATGCAGAGGCCCATGTCATTCCAGTCAACTAATGGGGTTCAGCCCTAATTCACACAAAAGCCTACTGCCCAACTGTGGACTGAGTTGACCCCCTGCTGCAGAGATTATGTATGGAACATGACATCCTAAGGCATTATCAGCTGATAAATGACCTGTTTATCTAGGTCACAAGGTAATTCAAACAACCTCTGAATGTCATTTTCCTGCAAGTAGTCTGAGCTGCTGCCGGATGAGTTTCAAAGACTTGCTGGATCACTTCCAATTACTGCATTATGTTAGGATTAGGAGCAGTGTTTCAGTAGAAACATAGTCAGTGAAATGCTAACTAATCTCTTGTGTAAATTACACACATGCTGTTGAATGGTGGTTTGATACTGTACATCATAACTAGCTTCCTAACTGCTGAAAAACGTTGGCATTGGTTAAAGAGCCTTGACATGACAAATCAATTGCACCAAATATCTATAGGCTGTTTCCAAAGTGGAGTCCTCATTTCACAGGTGGCCACCTACCGCCTGACTGAAGACCACATCCCTCCTCTGCTTGAGGAACAGTCCCTGGGGGATGCTGCAGGCCGCCTCCTGCAGCAGGATGAAGGTCATGGCCCTCCTGGCCCGCACCACCACCTCTGCGACGCACTCCTTCAACCTCACCACCAGAGGGCAGAGCTGCTCCCGCCAATCCCCTTCTGCAACATAGAGAGAGACATGACAGGAGAAGACATGAGAACCATATATTACACAGTTTATGTTGGAATCTTCATGTGTCCTGATTTCTCTACATCTTTAGTTGTGCTGATTAAGGAGCCTAGAAATGCATCAGCATTAAAGACGATGAGAATTGTTTATGAAAATGTTAGGTTGCCATCTTGAAGATTGTTTCAAAACTTCAGTTACGGTATGTTCTCCAAGGACTGAAAACCCTTTCAGTGGTTTGTTTAAATGTTTGAGAAAAGTTTTGCAGCTGATTGCAGCTCTAACATATCTAATTTAGTTACATATTTCTTACAAGAGAGATCATTGTTTGTTCATAGTTTAGATAGTTTGGACAGTTTGTTTAGCTTCTAGGGTCTCTAATTTAGAAACAATTGTGGATTCAAAATGTATCTGAAGCAAACATATGTCAAACATCAGTGGGGTCAAGGCAGAAAGTCCATCCTTCTTTAGTGAGGTTTGAGAATGTAGTGGAATGTAGTGGTCAAGTGGAGTGAACCCAAGAGGCTGGTGTTTCATAATGACTGTTGGATACTGCAGTATGAACCCAAGAGGCTGGTGTTTCATAATGACTGGTGGATACTGCAGTATGAACCCAAGAGGCTGGTGTTTCATAATGACTGTTGGATACTGCAGTAGGAACCCAAGAGGCTGGTGTTTCATAATGACTGTTGGATACTGCAGTATGAACCCAAGAGGCTGGTGTTTCATAATGACTGGTGGATACTGCAGTATGAACCCAAGAGGCTGGTGTTTCATAATGACTGGTGGATACTGCAGTATGAACCCAAGAGGCTGGTGTTTCATAATGACTGGTGGATACTGCAGTATGAACCCAAGAGGCTGGTGTTTCATAATGACTGTTGGATACTGCAGTAGGAACCCAAGAGGCTGGTGTTTCATAATGACTGTTGGATACTGCAGTAGGAACCCAAGAGGCTGGTGTTTCATAATGACTGGTGGATACTGCAGTAGGAACCCAAGAGGCTGGTGTTTCATAATGACTGGTGGATACTGCAGTATGAACCCAAGAGGCTGGTGTTTCATAATGCCTGTTGGATGCTGCAGTATGAACACAAGAGGCTGGTGTTTCATAATGCCTGGTGGATACTGCAGTATGAACCCAAGAGGCTGGTGTTTCATAATGACTGGATGATACTGCAGTATGAACCCAAGAGGCTGGTGTTTCATAATGCCTGTTGGATACTGCAGTAGGAACCCAAGAGGCTGGTGTTTCATAATGCCTGTTGGATACTGCAGTATGAACCCAAGAGGCTGGTGTTTCATAATGCCTGTTGGATGCTGCAGTATGAACACAAGAGGCTGGTGTTTCATAATGCCTGGTGGATACTGCAGTATGAACCCAAGAGGCTGGTGTTTCATAATGACTGGATGATACTGCAGTATGAACCCAAGAGGCTGGTGTTTCATAATGCCTGTTGGATACTGCAGTAGGAACCCAAGAGGCTGGTGTTTCATAATGCCTGTTGGATACTGCAGTATGAACCCAAGAGGCTGGTGTTTCATAATGCCTGGTGGATACTGCAGTATGAACCCAAGAGGCTGGTGTTTCATAATGACTGGTGGATACTGCAGTATGAACCCAAGAGGCTGGTGTTTCATAATGCCTGGTGGATACTGCAGTATGAACCCAAGAGGCTGGTGTTTCATAATGCCTGTTGGATACTGCAGTAGGAACCCAAGAGGCTGGTGTTTCATAATGACTGTTGGATACTGCAGTATGAACCCAAGAGGCTGGTGTTTCATAATGCCTGTTGGATACTGCAGTATGAACCCAAGAGGCTGGTGTTTCATAATGTCTGTTGGATACTGCAGTATGAACCCAAGAGGCTGGTGTTTCATAATGCCTGGTGGATAACTGCAGTATGAACACAAGAGGCTGGTGTTTCATAATGCCTGTTGGATACTGCAGTAGGAACCCAAGAGGCTGGTGTTTCATAATGCCTGTTGGATACTGCAGTATGAACCCAAGAGGCTGGTGTTTCATAATGCCTGTTGGATACTGCAGTAGGAACCCAAGAGGCTGGTGTTTCATAATGACTGGTGGATACTGCAGTATGAACCCAAGAGGCTGGTGTTTCATAATGACTGGTGGATACTGCAGTATGAACCAAAGAGGCTGGTGTTTCATAATGCCTGTTGGATACTGCAGTATGAACCAAAGAGGCTGGTGTTTCATAATGACTGTTCCATGTCTCTTGGTACATTCCCAGACTGACTGTTTTCATAGAAGTGAAAAGATAAGAGCTTGTCTGGCTTGACAGACTAAAGCTGACCAGGAGGCTGGTAAGCTTCCCCTAAAAATCTGAATAAAAACAAAATATATTAATACAAAAATATATACTTTTTTGAAAATATATTTTTCTCACAAAAGTAGTGCACTCGGCCTTTACTATTATTAGCGACCATATAGACATCCATAGTGGACTGATATAAACCTCCATAGTGGACTGATATAAACCTCTGTAGTGGACTGATATAAACCTCTGTAGTGGACTGATATAAACCTCCGTAGTGGACTGATATAGACCTCCGTAGTGGACTGATATAGACCTCTGTAGTGGACTGATATAGACCTCCGTAGTAGACTGATATAAACCTCTGTAGTGGACTGATATACACCTCTGTAGTGGACTGATATACACCTCTGTAGTGGACTGATATACACCTCTGTAGTGGACTGATATAGACCTCTGTAGTGGACTGATATAAACCTCTGTAGTGGACTGATATAGACCTCTGTAGTGGACTGATATAGACCTCCGTAGTGGACTGATATAAACCTCTGCAGTGGACTGATATAAACCTCTGTAGTGGACTGATATAGACCTCCGTAGTGGACTGATATAGACCTCTGTAGTGGACTGATATAGACCTCTGTAGTGGACTGATATAGACCTCCGTAGTGGACTGATATAAACCTCTGTAGTGGACTGATATAGACCTCTGTAGTGGACTGATATAGACCTCTGTAGTGGACTGATATAGACCTCTGTAGTGGACTGATATAGACCTCTGTAGTGGACTGATATAGACCTCTGTAGTGGACTGATATAAACCTCTGCAGTGGACTGATATAGACCTCTGTAGTGGACTGATATAGACCTCTGTAGTGGACTGATATAAACCTCTGCAGTGGACTGATATAAACCTCTGCAGTGGACTGATATAGACCTCCGTAGTGGACTGATATAGACCTCCGTAGTGGACTGATATAGACCTCTGTAGTGGACTGATATAAACCTCCGTAGTGGACTGATATAGACCTCCGTAGTGGACTGATATAGACCTCCGTAGTGGACTGATATAGACCTCCGTAGTGGACTGATATAGACCTCCGTAGTGGACTGATATAGACCTCCGTAGTGGACTGATATAGACCTCTGTAGTGGACTGATATAGACCTCCGTAGTGGACTGATATAGACCTCCGTAGTGGACTGATATAGACCTCCGTAGTGGACTGATATAAACCTCCGTAGTGGACTGATATAGACCTCTGTAGTGGACTGATATAAACCTCTGTAGTGGACTGATATAGACCTCTGTAGTGGACTGATATAGACCTCTGTAGTGGACTGATATAGACCTCTGTAGTGGACTGATATAGACCTCCGTAGTGGACTGATATAAACCTCCGTAGTGGACTGATATAGACCTCCGTAGTAGACTGATATACACCTCCATAGTGGACTGATATAGACCTCCGTAGTAGACTGATATACACCTCCGTAGTGGACTGATATAAACCTCTGTAGTGGACTGATATAAACCTCCGTAGTGGACTGATATAGACCTCCGTAGTGGACTGATATAAACCTCCGTAGTGGACTGATATAGACCTCCGTAGTGGACTGATATAAACCTCTGTAGTGGACTGATATAAACCTCTGTAGTGGACTGATATAGACCTCCGTAGTGGACTGATATAGACCTCTGTAGTGGACTGATATAAACCTCCGTAGTGGACTGATATAGACCTCCGTAGTGGACTGATATAAACCTCTGTAGTGGACTGATATAAACCTCTGTAGTGGACTGATATAGACCTCCGTAGTGGACTGATATAGACCTCTGTAGTGGACTGATATAGACCTCCTGTAGTGGACTGATATAGACCTCCGTAGTGGACTGATATATAGACCTCTGTAGTGGACTGATATAGACCTCTGTAGTGGACTGTAGTGGACTGATATAGACCTCCGTAGTGGACTGATATAGACCTCTGTAGTGGACTGATATAGACCTCTGTAGTGGACTGATATGGACTAGACCTCTGTAGTGGACTGATATAGACCTCTGTAGTAGTGGACTGATATAGACCTCCGTAGTGGACTGATATAGACCTCCGTAGTGGACTGATATAGACCTCCGTAGTGGACTGGACCTGTATGGACTAAACCTCTGTAGTGGACTGATATAAACCTCTGTAGTGGACTGATATAGACCTCGTAGTGGACTGATAGTGGACTGATATAAACCTCCGTAGTGGACTGATATAGACCTCTGTAGTGGACTGATATAGACCTCTGTAGTGGACTGATATAGACCTCTGTAGTGGACTGATATAGACCTCTGTAGTGGACTGATATAAACCTCTGTAGTGGACTGATATAGACCTCCGTAGTGGACTGATATAGACCTCCGTAGTGGACTGATATAGACCTCCGTAGTGGACTGATATAGACCTCCGTAGTGGACTGATATAGACCTCCGTAGTGGACTGATATAGACCTCCGTAGTGGACTGATATAGACCTCTGTAGTGGACTGATATAAACCTCTGTAGTGGACTGATATAAACCTCTGTAGTGGACTGATATAGACCTCTGTAGTGGACTGATATAGACCTCTGTAGTGGACTGATATAGACCTCTGTAGTGGACTGATATAAACCTCTGTAGTGGACTGATATAGACCTCTGTAGTGGACTGATATAGACCTCTGTAGTGGACTGATATAGACCTCCGTAGTGGACTGATATAGACCTCCGTAGTGGACTGATATAGACCTCTGCAGTGGACTGATATAGACCTCTGTAGTGGACTGATATAGACCTCTGTAGTGGACTGATATACAGTTGAAGTCGTAAGTTTACATACACTTGGGTAGGAGTCATTGAAACTCGTTTTTCAACCACTCCACACATTTCTTGTTAACAAACTATAGTTCGGCAAGTCGGTTAGGATATCTACTTTGTGCATGACAAGTCATTTTCCAATAATTGTTTAGAGACAGATTATTTCACTTATAATTCACTGTATCACAATTCCAGTGGGTCAGAAGTTTACATACACTAAGTTGACTGTGCCTTTAAACAGTTTGGAAAATTCCAGAAAATGATGTCATGGCTTTAGAAGCCTCTGATAGGCTAACTGACATTATTTGAGTCAATTGGAGGTGTACCTGTGGATGTATTTCAAGGTCTACCTTCAAATTAACATGGAATAACAATAATTTTTTTTGCAGTACTAATTTACCATCCTTACAAACCACTTAATGTAAATGTACATTACTGTATTGTACATAGGCTGGTCATCTAGGTTTGTACCTGTTGACTTTCCATCACCATGAAGAAAAACAATGCAGAATCCAGTAATTAAGTACATTGAGACATCAAGTGGTTTGTGATGATCAGTTGGTAGAGCATGGTGCTTTCAATGCCAGGGTTGTGGGTTTGATTCCCACGGGGGACCAGTACAAATGGTGCTTGCAATGCCAGGGTTGTGGGTTTGATTCCCACGGGGGACCAGTACAAATGGTGCTTGCAATGCCAGGGTTATGGGTTTGATTCCAACGGGGGACCAGTACAAATGTTGCTTGTAATGCCAGGGTTGTGGGTTTGATTCCCACGGGGGACCAGTACAAAAAAGTATGAAAATGGAAGCTCTTACTACTGTAAGTTGTTCTGGATAAGACGTCTATTAAAATGGAAAAGGAATGAAGACCATTTCAGTTTTTACATAGAAATAAGTTGCATTTGCAAAGTATTTCAAGAAACTGGAAAACATACAGTACTGTGCAAAAGTTTTAGCAGATAATGTTGCAGAGTAAGAATGCTTTAAAAAATAGACATGTTAATAGATTATATTTATCAATTAAAAAAATGCAAAGTGAGTGAACAGAAGAAAAATCTAAATGAAATCCATATTTGGTGTGACCACCCTTTGCCTTCATGACAGCATAAATTCTTCTAGGTGCACCTGCACAAGGTCAGGGATTTTGTAGCCATATAGTTAGGTGTATGATTAAACAATTATACCAAACAGGTGCTAAAGATCATCAATGCAATACGTAGATTGAAACACAATCATTAACTGAAACAGAAACAGCTGTGTAGGAGGAATAAAAGTGGGTGAGGAACAGCCAAACTCAGCTAACAAGGTGAGGTTGCTGAAGACCGTTTACTGTCAAAAGTCAAGACTGAGCACAGCAACAAGACCCAACGTAGTGATACTGCATCAGCAAGGTCTCTCCCAGGCAGACAGGGGTTTCCAGATGTCCAAGCTCTTATGAAGAAGCACAAAGAAAGGGCAACGTTGAGGACCGTAAACACAGTGGTCGGCCAAGGAAACTTACTGCAGCAGACGAGACACATCACGCTTACGGAAGGTGTCCAGCAGTGCTTTCAGCTCAGAATTGGCAGAAAACAGCGGGACCCTGGTACACCCATCTACTGTCCGGAGAGGTCTGGTCAGAAGTGGCCTTCATGGAAGACTTGCGGCCAAAAAGCCATACCTCCAACGTGGAAACAAGGCCAAGCGACTCAACTATGGTCAGCATGGTGGAGGTTCCTTGCAAGTTTGGGGCTGCATTTCTGCAAATGGAGTTGGGGATTTGGTCATAATTATTGGTCTCCTCAATGCTGAGAAGTACAGGCAGATACTTATCCATCATGCAATTCCATCAGGGAGGCATCTGATTGGCCCCAAAATTATTCTGCAGCATGACAACAAACCCAAACATACAGCGAAAGTCATTAAGAATTATCTTCAGCGTAAAGAAGAACAAGGAGTCCTGGACGTGATGGTATGGCCCCCACAGAGCCCTGATCTCAACATCATCAAGTCTGTCTGGGATTACATGAAGAGAGAGAAGCACCTGAGGCTGCCTAAATCCACAGAAGAACTGTGGTTAGTTCTCCAAGATGTTTGGGCCAACCTACCTGCCCGAGTTGCATCAAACTGTGTGCAAGTGCACCTAGAATAATTGATGCTGTTTTGAAGGCAAAGGGTGGTCACAACAAATATTGATTTGATGTAGATTTCTTCTGTTCACTCACTTTGCATTTTGTTAATTGATAAATATAATCTATTAACATGTCTATTTTTGAAAGCATTCTTACTTTACAGCATTTTTCACACCTGCTTAAAACTTCTGCACAGTACTGTATTTCAAGCAAGTATTTTTATATTCCACAGGTATTATCCGATTAACTGTTTTGTACAGATAATTGTCAGACTGAAGCTGCAAATGCTGGTAAACACTCATACATTTAGCTTTTTAATTTTTTTTTATCACAAAAGTAGTGTAGTGGGCCTTTTACTAGTCCGGTATTAGTGGGCCGATGATATAGAGGTCTTCAGCACACCCACCCCCAAACTACTTCCCGTGGCTATGCCAGGAGGCCACCGCAGTGTTGTCCATGGATTCATTTCATTTTTTTAAAGGAACTCATCTGTTCTCTACCTTAATACAATGCTGCAGGTCCTGTTTACTCCCTGTGGTCTGTTCTCTACCTTAATAAAATGCTGTAGGTCCTGTTTACTCCTGTGGTCTGTTCTCTACCTTAATAAAATGCTGCAGGTGCTGTTTACTCCCTGTGTCTGTTCTCTACCTTAATAAAATGCTGTAGGTCCTGTTTACTCCCTGTGTCTGTTCTCTACCTTAATAAAATGCTGTAGGTCCTGTTTACTCCCTGTGGTCTGTTCTCTACCTTAATAAAATGCTGCAGGTCCTGTTTACTCCCTGTGGTCCTGTTCTCTACTGTGGTCTGTTCTCTACCTTAATACAATGCTGCAGGTCCTGTTTACTCCCTGTGGTCTGTTCTCTACCTTAATAAAATGCTGCAGGTCCTGTTTACTCCCTGTGTCTGTTCTCTACCTTAATAAAATGCTGCAGGTCCTGTTTACTCCCTGTGGGCTGTTCTCTACCTTAATAAAATGCTGCAGGTCCTGCTTACTCCCTGTGGTCTGTTCTCTACCTTAATAAAATGCTGCAGGTCCTGTTTACTCCCTGTGGTCTGTTCTCTACCTTAATAAAATGCTGCAGGTCCTGTTTACTCCCTGTGTCTGTTCTCTACCTTAATAAAATGCTGTAGGTCCTGTTTACTCCCTGTGGTCTGTTCTCTACCTTAATAAAATGCTGCAGGTCCTGTTTAGTGTCTGTTCTCTACCTGTAGGTCCTGTTTACTCCCTGTGGTCTGTTCTCTACCTTAATAAAATGCTGCAGGTCCTGTTTACTCCCTGTGGTCTGTTCTCTACCTTAATAAAATGCTGCAGGTCCTGTTTACTCCCTGTGGTCTGTTCTCTACCTTAATAAAATGCTGCAGGTCCTGTTTACTCCCTGTGGTCTGTTCTCTACCTTAATAAAATGCTGCAGGTGCTGTTTACTCCCTGTGGTCTGTTCTCTACCTTAATAAAATGCTGCAGGTGCTGTTTACTCCCTGTGGTCTGTTCTCTACCTTAATAAAATGCTGCAGGTGCTGTTTACTCCCTGTGGTCTGTTCTCTACCTTAATACAATGCTGCAGGTCCTGTTTACTCCCTGTGTCTGTTCTCTACCTTAATACAATGCTGCGGGTCTTGCTTACCTCTGTGAATGTTTGGAAAAAGACGTCACTCGATCGGCTGCCATGCTCATACACACTAATGATTCACCAACATGCACACTATACGGGAGCCAACACCTTCACCCAGTCAGACTTAAGCCTGCACCAATCTGCCAACCACTTGGCAGTAGTAGGGACACGACCTCATCTATTTTATTTTTTATTTTACCTTTTATTTAACCAGACAAGTCAGTTAAGAACAAATACTTATTTTCAATGACGGCCTAGTAGGTTAACTGCCTGTTCAGGGGCAGAATGACAGATTTGTACCTTGTCAGCTCGGGGATTTGAAATTGCAACCTTCTGGTTACTAGTCCAACGCTCTAACCACTAGGCTACCCTGCCGCCCCGAGCAGAGGCCTGAGAGAGGATTTGATTGGATGCAGGGGAGATAACGTCTGGGTGTGAATAACAAGAGGTCCTTGCGTTATTTATGCACTCTCTCCGTCTTACCTTAATTCCAGTGGAGGCTGCTGAGGGGAGGAGGGCTCAATAATGGCTGGAACGGAGCGAATAGAATGGCATCACGCGTGTGATGTATGCTCCGGTCATTACCACGAGCCCGTCCTCCCCGACTAAGGTGCCACCAACCTCCTGTGCTTCATTCTGTCATTTCTGAGAGTGTGTGTGTGCAGATTTTGTGCAGACCAAATACTGCAACTGGCTGTCGTGGGACGTGACTGCCACCATGTGGTGAGAAGGAGTTAAGACCGAGGACGAGAGCTTCTGCCATCTAGATGCATCCAGGACTCTATGGAAGTCTTTCTGGTTGGTATTGCAGGACTATATAACTGTATGTAGGTGATTCAACATGGCAAGACAAGGCTATAGGACATTGTTATGGGTGTAGCGCTGTGTTTTTCTGTTAACTCTTACTTGAGTCACTCTTTGATATACGACACATTCAGAGGTGAAACTCTTACCAGGGTTGTGGGAGGTGATGACATCAGCCAGGACCTGCTTAGGGATTGGTTGTTCCTGGTTGTTGATGATTGGTTCCTGCTCCTGGAGCTTGTCCACCATGGCGATGACACAGTTGAGGCTCTTCGCCACGTCGGCCCACACCCTGTCCTAGAGGAGACAAACACAACATCAGCACCTGGCCTCTGTGTGTGTTTGTGTGTGATAGAGAGAGAGAGAGAAGGAGGTCAATCTGCATGTTTATTTTTATTTAACTAGGCAGTTAAGACTTACTTTCAATGACAGCCTAGGAACAGTGGGTTAACTGCCTTGTTTAGGGGCAGAATGACAGATTTTTACCTTGTCAGCTCAGGGATTTGATCTTGCAACCTTTCGTTTACTAGTCCAACGCTCTAACCACTAGGCTCCCCTGCCACCCCATGTGATCTGTCTGGAAGAAGAATCCATGTTCCACACCTGTCTGTTAGCGAACCACAATGTTCAAGGTACTATTTGATCCCAAAACATAGAATGTAGTATATAATATCAACCATGTTAAATATGGATGTATATCTCTACAAACCCACTACAAGGGTTTGAGTATGATTGGACGTTGGCTGTTTAAAGCCCTTATCACCAGAGTTCTACTAGCCTTTAACTTTCATTGTCTCAAAATCAAATCGGTCACAGAAGCATCATGAGGAGTTTCTCTACTCTCAGTAGATGACAATTGCAGCCTGCTTGAAGAGACAACTCTCAAAGTGCTTTTCTACTTTGGAACGGAAAGCCTCCAAACTGTTTCGTATTGTCCTCATAATACCCACCTTTTTTAATTGATTTATTCACTTTCTGCCTGTTGGGGAAAGTAATTAGGCTTGCCAAGCATGGCTTAGTGTGTGTGTGTTGGAGTGCAGTTTGGATGTCCTTTGTCTCAGAGGTGAGTGTTTCTGAACTCTTCTCAAAGGCAGACAGTTGTTTGATGGCTGATTAGGAATTGTAGTGTGTGACTCCGGCTAAGTCCCTGCTGTCAGCTCTGGCTTCATTCCCCATCGTTTCTATTAGCACACACGGCACGCGCGCACACACACATTTTCTTAAGACTTCTGGAACTGATATTAACTATTGTTTATCATCAGATACAGCAACTTTTAGACTTGCACTGGCAGAGGGAGAGAGAGACTGACAGAGACAGAGAAACAGACAGAGACAGAGAGACAGAGACAGAAAGACAGAGAGAGAGAGACAGAAAGACAGAGAAAGAGTGAGAGAGAGAGAGACAGAAAGAGACAGACAGACAGAGTGACAGAGCTAGAGAGGGTGACAGAGACAGAGAAACAGACAGAGACAGAGAGACAGAGACAGAAAGACAGAGAGAGAGAGACAGAAAGACAGAGAAAGAGTGAGAGAGAGAGAGACAGAAAGAGACAGAGACAGACAGAGTGACAGAGCTAGAGAGGGTGACAGAGACAGAGACAGAGAGATGGAGAGAGAGAGAAAGAGATAGAGAGAGAGACAGAGAGAGACAGAGAGAGAGAGAAAGAGAGACAGAGAGAGACAGAGAGAGAGAAAGAGAGACAGAGAGAGAGAGAAAGAGAGACAGAGAGAGAGAGAAAGAGAGACAGAGAGAGAGAGAAAGAGACAGAGAGAGAGACAGAGAGAGAGAGACAGAGAGAGTGAGTGAGCTTTGACTATGTACAGACTCAGTGAGCATAGCATTGCTATTGAGAAAGGCCGCCGTAGGCCGACCTGGCACTCAAAAGAAGACAGGCTATGTGCACACTGCCCACAAAATGACGTGGAAAATTAGCTGCACTTCCTAACCTCCTGCCAAATGTATGACAATATTAGAGACACATATTTCCCACAGATTAAACAGACCCACAAAGAATTCGAAAACAAATACAATTTTGATAAACTTCCATATCTATTGGGTAAAATACCAGTGTACCATGACAGCAGCAAGATTTATGACCTGTTGCCACAAGAAAAGGGCAACCAGTGAAGAACAAACACCATTGTAAATACAACCCATATTTATGCTTGATTATTTTCCTTTTTGTACTTTAACTATTTGCACATTGTTACAACACTGTATATAGACATAATATGACATTTGAAATGTCTATTCTTCTGTAATGTTTACTGTTATTTTTTTAATTGTTTATTTCACTTGTAAAATACGTTTCCCAAGCCAATAAATCCCTTGAATTGAATTGAGAGAGAGGAAGAAAAGAGACAGAGATTGAGACCCACAGACAGACAGAGCAGAGCAGACAGAGTGAGAGGATGGTATAGAAACAGCAGGACTTGCCCATTCCTCCTCGTCGTACTCCTTATGACACGGTATGGAGTCCTGGCGATTCAGAGGAGCCTGCCCGTCTTCTCTGTTGTGAGCCGTCTGGGAGCCACCATCCACATTATTACACACCACCACAGGGCTGTCTGTAGCCGATGGCTGCCCAGGACTGTGGCCTGGGTTCTGGGGTGGACTCTGGCCTTGTTGACCCCTCTGGCTGGGACTAGGGTGGTCCTGGTGGCTGTGACCCTGGTGGCCTGGCAGGGTCTGGTTCTGGTTCTTCGTAACATAACCGGGCTGTGCAGCGTGGAGGGCCAGCAAGGCGCTCTTCACCAGCTCGTCTTTGAGCGCATGCACAAACTGCTCCGTCTGCAAGAAATCAGAGGGAAGAGAGGGAGGATGTATGAGGGGGATGGGAGGGTGGTGAGGTAGGGAGAAATACAGACAGAGACAGAGTGAGAGAGAGAGGAAGGGAGGCAAAAAGAAAAAGAGATAGAGGGTGAATGAGAGTGCCAGAGAACAGGGGAGAGGGATATAACTGAGGAGTTCATCAAAAACTGAGTGTGTGTGTGTGTGTTCAGCAGGCTAGTAAAATGAAGGAGTGATGGAAGATTAGCTTTCCTCCTCGCTAGCCTTCCCCTCCGTGTTTGCCAGCGCCGGCGCCAGGCACCGGCAACAACATCAACAACAAGAAACAATTCAATTACTCCTCATGAGCCTTCTCGCCTCTGAGGGGTAGCTACCTCCTTTGTTCACAAATTCACAAGCTGCTGAATGCTGATGATCATCCAGAGCCAAGACGGCTCGTACCCCGGCACCATAGATAAGGGCTCTCAGGAATAATTGAGTTAGCATCGCAATAAGCAATTCTATTACCACAGCAAACCACATGCAGTCTAATATGACACATGAGCAGAGATCCTTTGAACAGGCGAACAAGAGAACCAATGAGAGATTGAACAAATGAATGCGGCATACGTTAGTAAACGAAACCCACCTGGAGCATCTCTCCCCGTGCTGCCACTAACCCCCTGAAACATGACCCAGAGGGTAGAGAGGAGTCTGTGCACCTCTCTGAGATGAGAGAGGGTAGAGAGGAGTCTGTGCACCTCTCTGAGATGAGAGAGGGTAGAGAGGAATCTGTGCACCTCTCTGAGATGAGAGAGGGTAGAGAGGAGTCTGTGCACCTCTCTGAGATGAGAGAGGGTAGAGAGGAGTCTGTGCACCTCTCTGAGATGAGAGAGGGTAGAGAGGAGTCTGTGTACCTCTCTGAGATGAGAGAGGGTAGAGAGGAGTCTGTGCACCTCTCTGAGATGAGAGAGGGTAGAGAGGAGTCTGTGCACCTCTCTGAGATGAGAGAGGGTAGAGAGGAGTCTGTGCACCTCTCTGAGATGAGAGAGGGTAGAGAGGAGTCTGTGCACCTCTCTGAGATGAGAGAGGGTAGAGAGGAGTCTGTGCACCTCTCTGAGATGAGAGAGGGTAGAGAGGAGTCTGTGTACCTCTCTGAGGTGAGAGAGGGTAGAGAGGAGTCTGTGCACCTCTCTGAGATGAGAGAGGGTAGAGAGGAGTCTGTGTACCTCTCTGAGGTGAGAGAGGGTAGAGAGGAATCTGTGTACCTCTCTGAGGTGAGAGAGGGTAGAGAGGAGTCTGTGCACCTCTCTGGGGTGAGAGAGGGTAGAGAGGAATCTGTGTACCTCTCTGAGGTGAGAGAGGGTAGAGAGGAGTCTGTGCACCTCTCTGAGATGAGAGAGGGTAGAGAGGAGTCTGTGCACCTCTCTGGGGTGAGAGAGGGTAGAGAGGAATCTGTGTACCTCTCTGAGATGAGAGAGGGTAGAGAGGAGTCTGTGCACCTCTCTGAGATGAGAGAGGGTAGAGAGGAATCTGTGCACCTCTCTGAGATGAGAGAGGGTAGAGAGGAATCTGTGCACCTCTCTGAGATGAGAGAGGGTAGAGAGGAGTCTGTGCACCTCTCTGGGGTGAGAGAGGGTAGAGAGGAATCTGTGCACCTCTCTGAGATGAGAGAGGGTAGAGAGGAATCTGTGCACCTCTCTGAGATGAGAGAGGGTAGAGAGGAGTCTGTGCACCTCTCTGGGGTGAGAGAGGGTAGAGAGGAGTCTGTGTACCTCTCTGAGGTGAGAGAGGGTAGAGAGGCATCTGTGTACCTCTCTGGGGTGAGAGAGGGTAGAGAGGAATCTGTGTACCTCTCTGGGGTGAGAGAGGGTAGAGAGGAATCTGTGTACCTCTCTGAGATGAGAGAGGGTAGAGAGGAATCTGTGTACCTCTCTGAGGTGAGAGAGGGTAGAGAGGAATCTGTGTACCTCTCTGAGGTGAGAGAGGGTAGAGAGGAGTCTGTGCACCTCTCTGAGATGAGAGAGGGTAGAGAGGAGTCTGTGCACCTCTCTGAGGTGAGAGAGGGTAGAGAGGAATCTGTGTACCTCTCTGAGATGAGAGAGGGTAGAGAGGAGTCTGTGCACCTCTCTGGGGTGAGAGAGGGTAGAGAGGAATCTGTGCACCTCTCTGAGGTGAGAGAGGGTAGAGAGGAGTCTGTGCACCTCTCTGAGATGAGAGAGGGTAGAGAGGAGTCTGTGCACCTCTCTGAGATGAGAGAGGGTAGAGAGGAATCTGTGCACCTCTCTGAGATGAGAGAGGGTTGAGAGGAATCTGTGCACCTCTCTGAGATGAGAGAGGGTAGAGAGGAGTCTGTGCACCTCTCTGGGGTGAGAGAGGGTAGAGAGGAATCTGTGCACCTCTCTGAGATGAGAGAGGGTAGAGAGGAATCTGTGCACCTCTCTGAGATGAGAGAGGGTAGAGAGGAGTCTGTGCACCTCTCTGGGGTGAGAGAGGGTAGAGAGGAATCTGTGCACCTCTCTGGGGTGAGAGAGGGTAGAGAGGAATATGTGTACCTCTCTGAGGTGAGAGAGGGTAGAGAGGAATCTGTGTACCTCTCTGGGGTGAGAGAGGGTAGAGAGGAGTCTGTGTACCTCTCTGAGGTGAGAGAGGGTAGAGAGGAATCTGTGTACCTCTCTGGGGTGAGAGAGGGTAGAGAGGAATCTGTGTACCTCTCTGGGGTGAGAGAGGGTAGAGAGGAATCTGTGTACCTCTCTGAGATGAGAGAGGGTAGAGAGGAATCTGTGTACCTCTCTGGGGTGAGAGAGGGTAGAGAGGAATCTGTGTACCTCTCTGGGGTGAGAGAGGGTAGAGAGGAATCTGTGTACCTCTCTGAGATGAGAGAGGGTAGAGAGGAATCTGTGTACCTCTCTGGGGTGAGAGAGGGTAGAGAGGAATCTGTGTACCTCTCTGGGGTGAGAGAGGGTAGAGAGGAATCTGTGTACCTCTCTGGGGTGAGAGAGGGTAGAGAGGAATCTGTGTACCTCTCTGGGGTGAGAGAGGGTAGAGAGGAATCTGTGTACCTCTCTGGGGTGAGAGAGGGTAGAGAGGAATCTGTGTACCTCTCTGGGGTGAGAGAGGGTAGAGAGGAATCTGTGTACCTCTCTGAGATGAGAGAGGGTAGAGAGGAATCTGTGTACCTCTCTGGGGTGAGAGAGGGTAGAGAGGAATCTGTGTACCTCTCTGGGGTGAGAAAGGGTAGAGAGGAAGCTGTGCACCTCTCTGGGGTGAGAGAGGGTAGAGAGGAATCTGTGTACCTCTCTGAGATGAGAGAGGGTAGAGAGGAATCTGTGTACCTCTCTGGGGTGAGAAAGGGTAGAGAGGAAGCTGTGCACCTCTCTGAGGTGAGAGAGTAGAGAGGAATCTGTTACCTCTCTGAGGTGAGAGAGGGTTGAGAGGAATCTCTGAGGTGAGAGAGGGGTAGGTGGCACTTTGGATGTTGGAGTGCTTGTACGGAAACAGTCCGAGACTGGAGAATGGTGTCTTTGTCTCTCAGTGGCTATCTAGACTGTAGTTGCTCCTGGACGATCTCTGTGTTTTCAGGGATCTGTTTCAGCTTTATATCTGGCAAAGTGATCTGATAAGGAACAATCTGTATGTCTGTATATTAACTGAACAGAACAAAAACCCCTGTTAGCACTGGGAGTCATAAAGGCCTGGTTTTGGCAGACAGCCTTTCTTGTAGGGCCTTGTCATACAGGGTTATGGTGGTGGTTGAATAGTACATGTGTGAACAAACAGTAACAGAGTGGGATTCCATTCCATTCACTAACTGCCTATCATGTACAGTATATAGATTACATTATAACTGTCAATGAATCATTTTAGAGCGGTATAACTCTGGATTGAAATACATAACTTGATTAACATTTGGTGCAAATTCACCAAATTAGGAGACTTTATCAACACGGATACTCGCACACACAAAAATGCACGCATGTACACACTTCCCCACAACCCAACCCCACACACTTCCCCACAATCCAACCGCACAACCCAACCCCACACACTTCCCCACAATCCAACCGCACAACCCAACCCCACACACTTCCCCACAATCCAACCGCACAACCCAACCCCACACACTTCCCCACAATCCAACCGCACAACCCAACCCCACACACTTCCCCACAATCCAACCGCACAACCCAACCCCACACACTTCCCCACAACCCAACCCCACACACTTCCCCACAACCCAACCCCACACACTTCCCCACAACCCAACCCCACACACTTCCCCACAACCCAACCCCACACACTTCCCCACAATCCAACCGCACAACCCAACCCCACACGCTTCCCCACAATCCAACCCCACATACTTCCCCACAATCCAACCGCACAACCCAACCCCACACACTTCCCCACAATCCAACCGCACAACCCAACCCCACACACTTCCCCACAATCCAACCCCATCCCACACACTTCCCCACAATCCAACCCCACAACCCCACACACAAATCAGTGAAGCAAAAAACCTCAATAGGATCAAACCTCCCACAAAAACCCAAAAGGAACTTAAAATGCCAAAATCCATATTCAAATAGAAATGTGCTTATCTTCCACAACGTTCATTTGCAATCGATGGAAGACATTTGGTTTTCATTGGCTTTTCTGTGCTGACTGAACAATGCATGGTGAGAGACATGGTATTTCACACTCTGGTCATATTTGCTCTTGTTAACTGTGGGGTCAAGGGACCAAGCTATTTGACTGTGACAAAGTCCATCCAGAGCCATTGTTATTATATTAGGATTAGACTCACAATGACTCAGATAGTTGATATTCTAATAGACTCACAATGACTCAGATAGTTGATATTCTAATAGACTAACTCACAATGACTCAGATAGTTGATATTATATTAGACTAACTCACAATGACTCAGATAGTTGATATTATATTAGACTAACTCACAATGACTCAGATAGTTGATATTATATTAGACTAACTCACAATGACTCAGATAGTTGATATTATATTAGACTAACTCACAATGACTCAGATAGTTGATATTATATTAGACTAACTCACAATGACTCAGATAGTTGATATTATATTAGACTAACTCACAATGACTCAGATAGTTGATATTATATTAGACTAACTCACAATGACTCAGATAGTTGATAGTCTCCGGGTTTATTCTCTCTCAGTTGTTTGCATTTCGGGTAGATTTGAAAGTAGTGAACCATTCTTAGGGGAGGATTGTCTATACTGTGCTGTGTGGTGCATTTGAAGGTGCTGCGTCTGACAGAGAAACGGTCGGTTTCTCAGACAGCGAGTCCACTAAACACACGGTACAATATCAGATGAATGTGTGTTCTAATCTAGGACTTGGTTTAAACTGTCTCTGGTGAAAGAAAAACACATTTCAAATCGCTCGCTTTGTTATCTTATTCTACTTTTGCTCACCTCTCAATCTCAGGTGAGAACTTCACTTCACTCTGGTTCTCACCCTCACCTACTGTGGAGAACTAAGGACCAGAAATCCCCTGAGAGAAAGAAACATTGCGTTCTTCAATACATCTGTGATCTCAACTGAGGGAGAAGTGCAAGTCAGAGGTGAAATGCTTATGGTTGGAGGAGTGGTTTTTATGTGTGATACTGTATGTTTGATCTAAAGTAGATGAAAGAACTGCAAGAGGAGGAGTGGTTTTTATGTGTGGTACTGAATCTTTGATCTAAAGTAGACGAAAAAACTGCAAGGCTATACGCTCACCTCTTATTTGAAGAGGATGAGAGGAGTTGTCTGTACTATACTGTATGGTCGTCTACGGTAACGCTGGTAATTAACAGGTCGTCTACGGTAACGCTGGTAATTAACAGGTCGTCTACGGTAACGCTGGTAATTAACAGGTCGTCTACGGTAACGCTGGTAATTAACAGGTTGTCTACGGTAACGCTGGTAATTAACAGGTCGTCTATGGTAACGGTGGTAATTAACAGGTCGTCTATGGTAACTATGGAAATTAACAGGTCATCTATGGTAACTATGGAAATTAACAGGTCATCTACGGTAACTATGGAAATTAACAGGTCATCTACGGTGACTGGTAATTAACAGGTCGCCGACGGTAACGCTGGTAATTAACAGGTCGTCTACGGTGACTGGTAGTTAACAGGTCATCTATGGTAATGCTGGTAATTAACAGGTTGTCTACGGTGACTGGTAATTAACAGGTCGTCTATGGTAACTCTGGTAATTAACAGGTCATCTATGTTAACGCTGGTAATTAACAGGTCGTCTACGGTGACTGGTAATTAACAGGTCATCTATGGTAACTCTGGTAATTAACAGGTCATCTATGTTAACGCTGGTAATTAACAGGTCGTCTACGGTAACGCTGGTAATTAACAGGTCATCTATGGTAACTCTGGTAATTAACAGGTCATCTATGTTAACGCTGGTAATTAACAGGTCGTCTACGGTAACGCTGGTAATTAACAGGTCATCTATGGTAACTCTGGTAATTAACAGGTCATCTATGTTAACGCTGGTAATTAACAGGTCATCTATGTTAACGCTGGTAATTAACAGGTCGTCTACGGTAACGCTGGTAATTAACAGGTCATCTACGGTAACTCTGGTAATTAACAGGTTGTCTACGGTAACGCTGGTAATTAACAGGTCATCTATGGTAACTATGGAAATTAACAGGTCATCTATGGTAACTATGGAAATTAACAGGTCATCTATGGTAACTCTGGTAAGTTATACTTGAATAATAAAAAAGACTCATAAAATATAATTTGTTTATATTTGTGTCTATATTGTCCATGAGTTTCTAGTGGATATGGATCAAGAGAAAATAGTCAAACTAATTTAAAAAAAAATGGCATTCATTTTAATTAACTCAGCAACTCTTCCTACTATTGACTTTTTCACAATTTCCACCAGTTTGGCACCGAAACATTTACAACAGAGACAGACATAAAAATAAAAAATATATCAAGAATATTTCATGCTGAAACCCACACCAATGGAATTCACAATAACCCTGACACAGCCTGGAAGTGTGTTGGGTTGTTGTCCTGTTGAAAAACAAATAATAGTCCCACTAAACGCAAACCAGATGGGATGGCGTATCGCTGCAGAATGCTGTGGTAGCCATGCTGGTTAAGTGTGCCTTGAATTCTAAATAAATCCCAGACAGTGTCACCATCAAAGCACCACCACACCACCTCCTCCATGCTTTACGGTGGGAAATACACATGCGGAGATCATCTGTTCACCCACACCACGTCTCACAAAGACACAGCGGTTGGAACCAAAAATCTCCAATTTGGACTCCAGACCAAACAACAAATTTCCAATGGTCTAATGTCCATTTCTCACGTTTTGTGGCCCAGGCAAGTCTCTTCTTCTCATGGTGTCCTTTAGAAGTGGGTTCTATGTAGCAAATCGACGATGAAGGCCTGATTCACACAATCTCCTCTGAACAGTTGATTTTTAGATGTGTCTGTTACTTGAACTCTGTGAAGCATTTATTTGGGCTGAAATTTCTGAGGCTGGTAACTCTAAATGAACTTACCCTCAACAGCAGAGGTAACTCTGGGTCTTCCATTCCTGTGGCGGTCCTCATGAGAGCCAGTTTCATCATAGTGCTTGATGGTTTTTGCGACTGCACTTGAAGAAACTTTCAAAGTTCTTGACATTGTCCACATTGACTGACCTTCATGTCTTAAATTAATGATGTACTGTCGTTTCTCTGTGCTTATTTGAGCTGTTCTTGCCATAATATGGACTTGGTCTTTTCCCAAATAGGGCTATCTTCTATATACCACCCCTACCTTGTCACAACAGAACGGATTGGCTCAAATGCATTAAGAAGGAAAGAAATTCCACAAATTAACTTTTAATAAGGCACACCTTTCTGTGCATTCCAGGTGACTACCTCATAAAGCTGGTTGAGAGAATGCCAAAAGTGTGCTGTCAAGGCAAAGGGTGGCTATTTGAAGAATATGAAATATAAAATATATTTTGATTTTTTTAAACACTTTTTTGGTTACTACATGATTCCATATGTGTTATTTCATAGTTGTGATGTCTTCACTATTATTCTAGAATGTAGAAAATAGTAAGAAATAAAACTCTGGAATGAGTAGGTGTTCTAAAACGTTTGACCGGTAGTGCATGTATGGTACTTCCTACTTTATTAAAAGGAGAACCATGTACAGAGAGGAGAAAGGTGTTGAATGGAAAGTGCTAGATATAGACTGGGAGAGGTGTATGACCTCATAGCCATGCCTGGTAGGTACGCCCGGTAGGCACACCTGGTAGGTACGCCTGGTAGGCACGCCTGGTAGGCACACCTGGTAGGTACGCCTGGTAGGCACACCTGGTAGGCACACCTGGTAGGTACGCCTGGTAGGTACGCCTGGTAGGTACGCCTGGTAGGTACGCCTGGTAGGCACACCTGGTAGGCACACCTGGTAGGCACGCCTGGTAGGTACGCCTGGTAGGTACGCCTGGTAGGCACACCTGGTAGGCACACCTGGTAGGTACGCCTGGTAGGTACGCCTGGTAGGTACGCCTGGTAGGCACACCTGGTAGGTACGCCTGGTAGGTACGCCTGGTAGGCACGCCTGGTAGGTACGCCTGGTAGGCACGCCGTATCCAATGTAATTTAACACAGGACGTTTTTCTGCCCAAATAAGGCAATCCTTTTATACTGTAGCAATGCATAGAATATAATAGTAATAGGTATTCTGCACTTTTGGACATAAGCATCAGTTCCCAGAAGGCAGGAGATGAATTGATGCATCGTTCTTTCACCGATCATCATCATCATCACCAATAGCAGCAGTAGCAGTAATAACACAGCATCTGAGAACCCGTAGATCGTTGTAGATCTTTTTTTTGTTTCATAGTGTGGGTTTTCTGTTTTAAACTCCCCCCTATCCCTTTCCCTAAGGGGAGTCACAGCATCCACCCGGCCCAGTGACAACCCTCCTCCATAGCCTTGAATCCAAGCTGAAAATTGTGAAATAATCCGTTTGGATCCCAGGCTAACTTCTCCCCCCCACTGCTCATCTCACTCCCAGACTCTGGAGGAGAAGTCTCTGTGTGAGACGCTGGCAGTGGGAGCTGTCCTTGGTGAGTAACGTGACTGTGGATCAAACCTCTCTGTGCTTTCATTAGGGCTCTGTCTGTCTCTCTCGCTCTCTCTCTCTACCTCACTATGGACCGAAACTCCACAGCCATCTGTCTGGACAGTGGACACACACCAACCCAGGGAGCCAGCATGGCTGTGTGTGTGAGTGAGTGTGTGTTTTGAGAGTTTCCGTGGAAACGCCATGGGTAGACCACCTAATTGATCCAGGATCATACATTATATGGTGAAAATTGTGTGCTGAATGTGTGGTGTTGCTAGGCGGACTATGGATTATCAATGAGTGGTTGTTTGTGTCACACTGCTTTGCTTCATCTTGGCCAGGTCGCAGTTGTAAATGAGAACTAGTTCTCAACTGGCCTACCTGGTTAAATAAAGGTGAAATGAAAAATGTAAAATAAATAAATGATAGAGGAGCGACTTAGGGTGAACTCAGCACTATAAGCAAATGTGCAAACACACATTCTATGACAGACTACTCATGCATATGACATGAACAACTGTCTAACGGACAACATTCAATCAATCTCCACATCCAACTATATTTTCCCCCGTACACACCCTACCACAAGCCTCCCTCATTCTGCCCACCACCCACACACACACACCAATAACCGAGACAGAGACACACAAAGTTTGAAGTTCCAATCAGAGGAGCAGGGCCGGTGCTGACCAGGCCGCCTGCGTGTCTAATCAAGGCTGAGGGGAAGCAGTGACAGAGAGAATGTACCAATGAAGCTGTCTGATTGGGCTCTACTCCACTGTGGCAAAAACAATCTCTCACTCACTCACTGCAGCAGATTGCAAATCTGACAGCACCAGATGTAATTCATAATTACACGGATAAAACACCAAGTGTCTTGTTCATAAAACTCTGCGCTCGTGGACTTGCAATTCACTTGAGTTGGCTTTGGCGTTTTAATGATGAGTTATGGACAGTGGGTATGACGAGAGGTGTGTGTGTGTTTGGGGTGTGTTTAACCCTATAGAGCTACATGTCTTCACGGCAGATGTTTTGTAGTAGTACGCTTGAAGGGCAACTTCAGGTCACTAAAATACACTTGCTGCAGCCAAATATATTAAACAAAATACAGTATAAACAATCATCTCTGAGGCAAAGCATGTTCACACTCAGAGTCACTGTAAAGGAGAGTTTCTACAAATAGCTCCAGTTGTAATCCCCCTGGTAGCTCACCTTCCAGGCTTCGCCTACCAGGCTTCAGCTCCCAGGCTTCAGCTCCCAGGCTTCAGCTCCCAGGCTTCAGCTCCCAGGCTTCAGCTCCTAGGCTTCAGCTCCTAGGCTTCAGCTCCTAGGCTTCAGCTCCTAGGCTTCACTTTGCCTGATTACACACTAGCACAGCAGGAGGGAAGAGCTCTAAAATGAGCTCCCCTGTGGTGCTACACACATCCAGATGGTGACATTCAACCCAGCACCATTCCTGCACCCGGGGGGAGGGCTACAGATCCAGACAAGTTAAGCATAGCACTGCTACCTGTGCCTTTGAGCTCCATCGTGGAGGAAAGGAACATGGACAGAGGGGGTAGATTGTGGTGGTAGTTGGAGACCTGTGTGGCTAGAGATCCAGCCAGGGACACTAAGTAGCACTCCCACCCCAGGCTTGGAGCTAAATGGTGGGGAAAGGAACAAGGAAAGAGCTGGTAGGTGGTGGTGGTTCTGATAGTTGTGGTGGAAGAGGCCTACTCACCTTTCCAGCCAGGGTCTTGAGTGCCTCCCTCAGCCCAGCCATGGAGTGCTGCTGGGCGGCCTGAAGCAGCTGGTCTGCCAGGCCCGAGATGAGAGGTTGGAGATGGCCCACACTGTGCAACACCTCCTGGGCTTTGGCTGTGTGCTCCGGGGAGTAGTAGATGCACTGGTATGCTGTGCTGAAACTGAAGAGGTGATGGAGAGTGAGATATTGTTGTTATGGGTTGTAAATACAACCCATATTTATGCTTATTTATTTTATCTTGTGTCCTTTAACTATTTGTACATTGTTAAAACACTGTATATATATATATATATATATATATATATATATATATATATATATATATATAAATATATAATATGCCATTTGTAATGTCTTTGTTTTGACATTTCTGTATGTGTAATGTTTACTGTTAATTTTTATTGTTTATTTCACTTTTGTATATTATCTACCTCACGTGCTTTGGCAATGTTAACACATGTTTCCCATGCCAATAAAGCCCCTTGAATTGAGTTGAATTGAATTGAGAGAGAGAGAGCGAGAGAGAGAGCGAGAGAGAAAGCGAGAGAGAGAGCGAGAGAGAGAGAGAGAGAGACAGAGAGAGAGAGAGACAGAGAGAGAGAGAGACAGAGAGAGAGAGAGACAGAGAGAGAGAGAGAGACAGAGAGAGAGAGAGACAGAGAGAGAGAGAGACAGAGAGAGAGAGAGACCGAGAGAGAGAGAGACCGAGAGAGAGAGAGACCAAGAGAGAGAGAGACCAAGAGAGAGAGAGATAGAGAGAGACAGACAGCCCGAGAGAGAGAGAGAGACAGACCGACCGAGAGAGAGAAAGAGACAGACAGAACGAGAGACCGAGAGAGAGAAAGAGACAGACAGACCGAGAGAGAGAGAGAGATAGACAGACCGAGAGAGAGACCGAGAGAGAGACCGAGAGAGAGAGAGAGAGACAGACAGACAGAGAGAGAGACCGAGAGAGTGAGAGAGAGAAAGAGACAGACAGACCGAGAGAGAGAGACCGAGAGAGAGAGACAGACCGAGAGAGAGAGAGAGAGAGAGAGAGAGAGAGAGAGAGAGACAGACAGACCGAGAGAGAGAGAGCGAGAGACAGAGACAGAGAGAGAGAGAGAGAGAGAGGAAAAGAAAAGGGTCAAGATTTTAGAGGATTGTAAACAGCAGTGTAGATAAAAACTGATAAAATAAGAAACATTGTAAAAACTCAGGTTTTACCCTTTATTGCATGTGGTTAAATTTGACTGTATGAATCCAGCTAGTTTCAGCAGTGCTAAACATATTCAACCATTCCTCAGAAGTTCACCATATTTGACTCTTCTAACTTGACCGGAGAGAGCGAGACGTGAGAAACGAAGGAGATGGATCAATGATACTGTAGACAGAACCTGGGCCTGTGAGTTATTTAGATTAAATCAATGACTCGCCCACAGAGTAACCAATGTCCACGCATATTGCAAACCACCTGCAAGAACAGATTCATTTCAGCTCATTCTGCCTCCAATCAATAGCCAACCCATGATATGTTCCTATATGTCATTAGTAAGCAGAACGTACACATTCCCCATACAATTATTTTGTCCATTTAGAACAGTGATGACTATGGATTGGTTTGTAGTCTAGATAATAGGGTAATCAAAAACAGTCCACTGGTAAACGTTTTCTAGTTGGATTTATTACTGCCACGATACAGTGTGTGGTATAGTCTGGATACAGTAAGTAAAATGTTGCTCTAGTTGCATGCTCTAGATCAATGCTTTCCCACGCTTCAATCTAAAACCACCTAATTAATATCTGCAGCCAGATGAAAATTATGAATAATTAATACTTTTTTAAATTTTTAGGAAAGCGTTTCACCCTCAGATGAAACGTGTTTTGTCAGTTCATAGATTCAGGGCACATCAGTCCCAATCAAACGTTCACCTCAAGTAAAGTTTCAATGACTTTCATTGAGTTCTCCACAGTGATTTCATGCCATCAGACCAAGCGCGTGCGTTAACGAAGCAGCGATTTGAGGCAGTCAACTCTCCCAGCTCGTTTAGATTCAGCTCTGAACAGCCTGTATGTAGGCCAGACCCTGGAGCCAGATCCCAAGGCATAACTGACTGAAGACTGAAAGAGTGAATGTCTTGAGAACGAGAGAGCGAGTAGAAAAGAAGAGTCCTCAAAGCAATCTTTTATGACACATCCTCTACCTGCTTCATCAGTACAGTGCCAAAACCTAGGGACCTTTATTACTTCAGGTGTACTGGGGGCTAGCTAGCTGCTGCCAATGTAGCATCTGATTGGTTAGCGCTAACAAACGCTGGCCTTGTCATTACGGCTAATGAGTTCTCTGGAGATAGGCCACCCGCTGCAACCCATAGACAATCAGACTTCGGCCTCTTATAAGATCCAGTACCATCTTATCCCATCTCTACAGAGTAGCCTATAGTCAATACTAGGGAAGTTGCTAGGGAATACGAGTGTGTTGTCTGAGTGAGTGAGGCAGACAGAGACTCATGAGCTAATTCCAGCTGCATAACAACAACAAATCCAGCCGTTAGGTATCATGTGCAGTGGATAATCAGTGTTTACACATGGTTCCTACCGCCTGATGCCACAAGAGAGCATTGACCTATATCGGAGCTGGTTATTGAAGGGAAACCATCATTTCAACATCAGGATGGCCTGTCAGTCCAATAAGCTAGCTAGCTTCCACCAAAGCCAAGATGGCCGCCGACAAGCACAGTGAAGAGAACAGAAACTCTGCTTGTTAAGGGAAAAGCTTAAAAATGGACACCCGACTTGGAATATCCTTGTTTACAATGGTGGAGGAATGTTGTTGTTAGGTGTTTAATCAAGAAGCAAAGGATTTTGGTTGTGTTTCTTAGCATCTACTGGCAATTTGCTGAGCCACAAGCTAGCTAGTTTAATGTAAAATACATGTTTTTACTCTGCAGATGATCTTATATCTCCGGTAGGTTACATCTGAGAGAACCAGAACCTCCCAGGAGGGGGTGAGGGGGGGTCTTTATCGACCCAACTCTCCCCCAGACACAGCCTCCCTAGTGGGCTAGCTATCCCACACCTCGCTCTCCGCCTTGGAGCATCCACCCACCCACTCTAGACCTACCTATTAGAAGGACTTATCAAAACTAGCAAATAGTAAGCAGTCTAGCAAAACGTCCTCCCTTGATGTTCCTAAACGATCAATGGGAATTGGTTATGACAGTAATGAGAGGGAGAGAGGGAAAGAGAAAAAGGAGGAGAAGAAGAAGAAGCAGCAGCCTCTCTTCTCTAATTAAGCCCGTGTCTCCGGCTCATGGCTAATTAATAGTGGGGAAGGAAATTAATGAAGAGCTTCCAGGCCTGCTGTTGACAGCCAGCAGGAGCAGAACACTGCATCGGAGGACGGCAGGACCCGGGCCAAAAAACACACTGTCATTGAGACACAGACAGGCCTGGTACTGTAAGGCAACTGATTCTAGACCAGTCTGGTCACTGCTAAAGCCCACTCTGTCAAAAGTGAGAGAACTGTATAGCAACTGATCCTAGACTAGCATGGACCATTGCCAAAACCCACTCCGTCATAGAGACAAGGCTGGAATGCAACTGATCGCAGACCAATTAATAGGGCCACTGTCAAAGTCCTCCTCCATCAAACGGACATACAGCCTGCACCAGACTGATGCCAGAACAGCCTGTGTTTGAACAAGATTGTGTCCATTGGTTCCTCGGGTGTGGTTCCCCAAAGCCCAGTCTGTCGTAAGACAGTGCTGGATAGCAACTGATCTTAGAACTGTTTCTCAAATCAAATAAGGACCAACAGCCACTCTCTCACGGGACTAGGCACTGATTTCAGACCAGTCCTTACTATAGATCTGACGAGGGCTACTGCCAAAACCCACACTATCATATAGGAGGACAGGAGCATAGAAATATGAAATGAAATGCACAGTTTCTTACATCTGACCAGGGCTACTGCCCTTCTCCATCACACAGACAGACAGCCGGATGCCAGAACAGCCTGTGTTTGCACAAGATAGTGTTAATCAGTTCACTACTGGTTCTAATACTGTCATGTTCTGACCTTAGTTCTTTTGTTATGTCTTTGTTTTAGTATGGTCAGGGCGTGAGTTGGGTGGGTTGTCTATGTTTGTTTTTCTATGAGTTGGTATTTCTGTGTTTGGCCTGGTATGGTTCTCAATCAGAGGCAGCTGTCAATCGTTGTCCCTGATTGAGAACCATAATTAGGCAGCCTGTTTTCACCCTTGATTTGTGGGTGATTATTTTCTGTTGAGTGTTTGTATTCTGCACCAGACAGAACTGTTTCGGTTTCGTTCGTTCACTTTGTTGTTTTTGTTCAGTGATCAATTTCTTTATTAAAAATATGGACACTTACCACGCTGCGCATTGGTCCTCACCTTCTTCCACCGACGACCGTTACAAATACGCAACTTATTTTGCTCCTTTGCACTCCAGTATCTCTACTTGCACATCACCATCTGCACATCTATCACTCTGTTAATGCTAAATTGTAATTATTTCACCGCTATGGCCTATTTATTGCCTTACCTCCCTAATCTTACTACATTTGCGCACACTGTATAGATTTTTCTATTGTGTTATTGACTGTATGCTTGTTTATTCCATGTGTAACTCTGTGTTGTTATTTGTGTCACACTGCTTTGCTTTATCTTGGACAGGTTGCAGTTGTAAATGAGAAACTTGTACTCAACTGGCCTACCTGGTTAAATAAAATTTTTAAAAGTGCCAAGGTCCTCTCTTTGAAACCAATAGGCATCTGTCTGTTTAATTAACTGCCTGGGAATAACACACACCCTATTTAGTTGGAGTTTCGCGTTTTGCAAGTGAAGATAAACCTTGACATCAGGGGACTCTATTAGGTGTATGTATTGTAGCCTGAACCAAACTGTCCCTGCTGTGACTGCTGCTCCCCTCCACACCCCAAAATGACCGTTAGGCAGTGTTGCCTGAGCAGACAGGCAGCCGCACAACAATAAAGGTCAGATACTCGGCAGTGCGTACAGCGAAGGAGCGACATAGCACAGCTTGCGCATGACACACACACACACACACACACACACACACACACACACACCTGACCTCATAAGCTGGGGCAGCCCTCATGCTGGGGCCCAGTGCGTGAACGCACAAGCACACACACACACAATTGGAGAGAGAGAGAACGAGAGAGAGAGAGTACTGTATAAAAACAAGAAGTGCTTCAACCTCAGCCCAGCAGTGTTCCCCCTTACAGATCCTGATGATGCACATTAAATAAACCTGGGCTCCAGCCAAAGTAAGCGTCTCTTATCACTGTACAAAAAGCTGAGTGATTCAAAGGAGGGGCTTGTTAAAGAAAGATTAGTCTGCAACGTCTACAGGGTTCAATTAAAAAGAAGGAAAAAAGAAAATCGGTGACTTTTCAAACAGCCATTTGGGTGGAAGGCATTAATGAAAGCTAAACGCACCTGCCCTGTATGTAAATAGCTTTGTAGGATACTGATGGGGCCCGAAGTGCAGCTGTTAATTTAACTTCCTTTCACGGCCCCATACTAAGAAGATATCGTTGGCTCCGGCTGTTGCTCCCATCCCGCTCTCTCTCCCTCTCCCCATCTCTCACCTCCCTCTCTTTCGCACACTCCTCTTCTATCCCCTCTTCCTTCCCAACCCACTCGCTCTCTTCACCATCTCTCCTGTCTCCACCCCTCCCTTCTCCCCCTTCGCTCTCCCCTCCCTCTCCGCTCTCCCCTCCCTCCCTCCCTCACTCCATCCCTGCTCTCCCCCTCCCTCTCCCCTCTCTCTTCCCCTCCTCTAGGTGCTCAAGATGAATGGCTCTTTTTTTGTCCTCCTGGTTCCACCTCCAGGTTTTTCATTTTTCCTCTCCTCCCTGTGATTCATTTATATGTCATTGAATAGTCAAGTCTCACATCTAGACTATTGTTCCCTTTAATCAAAGACTATTACAAAAGGCTCTTGTTCAAAGGCAGTGTGTCTGTCTGTGTGTGTCTACAGATTAGGTCTAACGTCGCTATCTATTTTCATAACATGACTTAATTTCAATTTATTTCAAAACACAAAACACGGTCTTCAACAGCACATTGAAGAGCACCTCTTGGCAGATACTCGAGTCAAAATAAAAGTGTCCACCATGGCATAACATGCAAATTAAGTCACGGGAATTGATTGTCCCCCATTGAAAGAAAACATGCAACTCCATTAAAATGCCAACGAGGCAAATAGAAGCAAATCCAAGATAACCATGGAGAGGAGCATGAAATCCCATTTTAGGGAAATAACTGACAAATGACTGGATTCCGGGTCAGACATGAGATGGGGCTTGGCAGTTGGCTGTTCCTCGATTAGCCAGGCGGAAAATTGAAAAATATAAGCTACAGTTAGCTAAGTCAAATATGAGACAAAAAAATATCCCTGGGTACTCCTTCCTTGCCCAGTCTAATCTCTCTTTCAAAGCAATTGATTTTACTTCAGTGGACTCTCTTCGTTCCAAAATATGCTAACTCTTATCGTAGTGTATGCTAGCAGATAAGCGTTGACGACTGGGCAAATTCGCTTGTGCAGTTCTAACTTATTTTTCTTCAAACTTCTTTTCTCTTGGTTTCATTCTTTCTTTCTCTCTCTTTCTTTCTCTCCATCTCCTCTCACCCTCTTCTTTGTTGAGCTCTAAACCCAGTGTAACTAATTGGCTCTGACATGGTCCGTAATGACTCGGCACTCGACAGAGAAGCTTTGGGGAAAATCACCTCTCATTTCCTCAGGCATCACTCAAGTGGCCACACGCTGAACCCATGACAACCCCCCTCCATCTTACAGCATGGGAAGGGCAAACGTCGACAAGATACAAAACGCTGATCTCAGATCGGAGGACATTAAACCGGCCATCTTGATTAACGACCCCAGGGCCAAGCTGTATACCTAAAACGTCTCAGAGTGAGAGTGCTAATCTCGGATCAGTTTAGCATTTTACCTAATATTGAATACGATGAAACGGACGGGGGAGGGCCTGATCCTAGATCAGCACTTCTTACTATGAGACGCTTTATGAATAGCTATGGGGGATGGTGGTTGGGACTGTTACTGAACTGTCACTGTTCTCAGTTCACCTAAATCACTATATTACCCCCATCGGGGTGTTTGTCAGGCCTTTTACGGCCCCACTCAATGAGAACATACCGATTAGACATGTCTGCTCCGTCAGAGAGAGAGACTCTACATCATGCACACAGCCACAGCCCGCGATGGGCGCTAGGTAATTGAATCAAACAGACACAATTCAATCACAGTCTCTCGGCGTGTCAATAGGGACGACTCAGGGTTATTGCGAAGGGACCTGGAAGATCCAAAATGGCCACCGCACAGAGAGAGAAGCCGGTGAGTAAATACAAAAAGCCTGAGTCAGTCAACAGTCTCACCGGCATTAGGGCCTACGCCCCTCCAGTCAAATATAGCCGTCAGTGGCAAACAGAGCAGATCCCAATTGAGTCAAACCTCCCAGCTCAGCTGTTACTAACAGTACTGCGTAGCCTAGCCCTACTTGCACAAATCAAATCCTTATGTCAGGACCAAATGAATCTGTCACTACCAATGCTGGCCCTGCTACATTCACCTGTCGTTAGCAGAACAAGCCTCACATGAAATCCAGTCAGAGACAGACTTACATCCATCCTTCTCTGTTAGTATCCTATACCTCTCCACCCTAAAGTGGGCCAATCCAAAAAGGCACCCTATACCCAGGCCAAAAGTAGTGCACTGCACTATACATGGAATATGGTGCCTTTTTGGACAAAGACACTTTAACGCTTTACTTAACCAGGAGGGTTGCATTTGGGTATGAATCTATTTTCCAAGGCAGCCCTGTCTCTGCTGCATGGTATGTGTTGTATAATGAGGCTCTCACCTCTTCTTCTCTGCCTCATGTCTGCTCAGTAGTCGCTGCAGCCCTCCGCCCTTAAAGCCCTGGAAGTGGGCTGCTGGAGCCCCCACCGTGATCACGTCATAGAATGCATCTGGGGAGGCAAGAAGGTGTCCCGCCTGGGGTTAGCGGGAACTGTGTTGTACAGTACAATACACCAAGTAGAGAGGAAGGGATGGGAACATGAAGAAGGGGGGGTCAAGAAGGAGGGGAGGGTTTGAGAAAAAGACAAACATGAGATAGAAGTTAATAAACTTTTTTTCCTCAGAAGGAAGGTGGAAAATTGTGACGCAGGAAAATAGTCATACAAGGTTTTGTTGGAATGTGTAATGAGGTCTGACAGTAGTGTGGACTGAGGAGAGGTGGTGATGAGTGTGTGTGTGTGTGTGTGTGTGTGTGTGTGTGTGTGTGTGTGTGTGTGTGTGTGTGTGTGTGTGTGTGTGTGTGTCTGTCTGTCTGTGTGTGTGTGTGTGTGTCTGTGTCTGTGTCTGTGTCCGTGTGTGTGTGTGTGTGTGTGTGTGTGTGTGAATCCTCCAGTGTGGTGGTTTAGGGCGGTGGAGGTCAGCTAACGAACGGCCTCAGGGACGGCAGAGCAGCCAGCCGCCACAGAAAGTCCTGTTTGAAGTCCCGTCGACAGCAATTACTGACAGCGCTGCTCTGAATGCGAAGGGTAGTGGTTGGCACTCGCCGCACGCTTCCGTCTTAATGATCCCATGGTCGCCGACATGGCCCCCTTGTCCCCCACCTCTCCCTGCTCAGCCCCTGGATTCTCAAACTTCCCAGCTCCCCTTAATTGGCTACTGCCTCACAACATACAGCGACACAATGAAATACAATGGTAAGCCGGCAACATCACTCACACGGGCCAATTTGCTCTAGCTGATTTCCTAGTGTGTCCCCCCTCCGCCCCCCTGTCTGCCCCCATAAATCGACTGGAGAACCATAGGGTGGGGGGGGGGCCTGTCTCTCTCTCCCTGGGAGGAGAAATTATTGCGGGCCGGTGAGATACATTTGAATAATTCATACTTACTTAAACGGGACATGGGAATGGGTTAAGGGAGATAAAATGTCCCTTTTACATAGCACAAATGGACACTGTTTCCTTACTCTGCAATTATTGAGAGGCTGAGGAATAAGGAGCTAATATCTTGCAATCAATATCTTAGCATTAAGTAGTTATTATTGACTTAACCTTAGCTCAGAGTTAGAGACCAAGCATTTATGCTATGACTATTGTGAATAACATTTACCATTGAACATTTCACCAAATAATAATCCAAGGAAAATTACGCAAAAATGTGAGGACTGTGGTTCGTATCCATTTAAAAGTAATCACATTTATTACAGTTACGCAATAAGAATACAATTTGCAAATGATACATACCAGAAATCTTCCCGATAAAAAGGATACAAAATATCCCTTTTACAATAAGTCTTAACAGCATAGAATATTCACCACGACAGTACCAACGTATATCAGGTGAACCAATGACTCCATGATCGAAGTTAAAGCTCTACTTTTATTCTTCCAAGAGCGCCAATTCCCTGCATCTCCTATTGTCTAATTAACTTCACTTTGATGGCCCCAAACAGTACAACAAAGACGTGAAAACCCACACAGTCTCAGGTCTAATCAACACACCTCAACACCGTATGATAAGAGCACACCTGCGTTGCTCTTCTTTGAACTATCCGCCCTCCGGCGAACAGAACGACAGTTTCTCTGTAGCAATAAATCCAATATTATTACAGTACAATTAAACATATCAACTGCCGTAGCTCTACCTGAACTCTTGAAAGAATCCAAACATGAATTTTGTCGATTCAAGTCCGTCTTTACACCTCTCCTGGCTTCAGTGACCCTAGGACATCTGTGGGAATGTCTTTTCCTCGAGATGGCCACAGATGTGATCGCCCCTAGATGGTCTGTCGTTCAAACAATGCCATAAATGGTGACCGAGTCATCATACTGTGCTCCCACGCTAGCCAGTCGCTAGTATCGTCACCTTCTCTCATTCTCTCGCTACATGATCAACAGCAAATCCAGATGCAAAAGCTATGCATGGTTTGGTTTGGTTTGTTTGGGAGGAAAGAAAAACTAGAGGAAATACTACTATAATTCCAGACAAGCACAGAAAACTAGGTGACTAACAGAAAGGATGCTGATGTCATTTACATGGATGGACACGTGTTTATCACATGCTTTCTTGGAACGTAAGGCAAAGTGAATCGTTTTTCACCCCGAAGGAAACAACTGCCCAAGGGAGTGACCAGGCTAGACTATGTGGAAGCCATTTTATCAACAAACAAAGCACCAACATGTATTTCAAAAGCTATTATGTCTTCTGAAACTTGGCAGCAGAAACCAAGCTGAACTGAACCAGGAAAGATCTCTTTCAACAAATTCTCCCTCTTTCTCAGGGGTGGTAGACTTCTAACTAACCCTTCTTTTTGACCAGACAGTCAGTGGTCATGGTTTTCGCTAACAGCTCCATTCCCCTTATTCTCCTTATTGTCCCTGATGTGCTGAGTAGTCGAGATCTGTGTCAAGGCTTGTCTAGCCTTCAACTTTACAATCAATCAAATGGTGAGAGAACTCGAAACTGCGGAACATTCCCCAAGAGCTAGCGTGTTTGCAGTTACTGAGCGCAACCCAGAGCTAGCGTGTAGAAGCATGTCAGCAGCCATAATGCATTTTGACAAGTCTAGGGCTGAACTACAGAGAGGTGAGTATTGGGGTTGGTTGTAGAGGGAGATGGAAGCTCTAAGCCAGGCTATTCTGTGTATTCCCTCTCAGGGCCAAACGCGTAGGGCTTCGTGAGACCATTGTCTGTCTGTCAGAGTTAATGTGCACTTGTCAGCGCCCCAGATGCCTCTGATCCGCGCCTTGTGTGCTCTCCTGACAAGAGAAGAAGTAGAGCAAAGGACGTGAACTCTTGAACTGTAGCGGCTGTAGGTGACGTTCAAGACCCCAGTGCTCATTCCCAGCAGCTGGAAAACCCCCATGAAGTTGTAATAGTCAGGGTTATATTCATTAGGGCACACCATAACCCTGAAAACTAAAATGTACATTTCTTATTGGACAAGTCCAGCTAGTCCTTCCCTGTTTTAATCCGTTTTTGGTGCCTAATGAATACAACCCATATGCTTTATAGGTCCATTTGGACACACACCTGTTTGTCTGGGACACGTCACCCTCATCCTCTGGGTGTGCAGGTTGATAGGGATGAACTCTAGATACCTCTGGGCCTTGCTGCAGCTCGGCTTGAACGACGGACCTGAAAAAGATAGCGAAGAAAAGATGTGTCAGTATTGGACACATTGCAAGCCATTAAGATGTTTATAACTGAAAGAGGCTTTCCACGTCAGGCAAAAGGCCTCATAGTAGAGCCCAGTGACACCCAGCACTCCTTCCCATCTGGTCTTGCAATGCTTAGTGGTCTCTCTCAAATCCACACTATTAGCTCAACTTTAAAGCGCCACTGCATCACACAACTAAGAATACGCAGAAAGCACCAAATCCAGCTTGTTCATCTTCAGTGTCATAGATTACAAGATCATGTTATCAAACTCATAGACCAAACACAGGAGCCTATCGGCTGCATGCCACCAATCCTTAAGGAGTCACACCCTTGAGTACAGAAATGTTTCGTCTGGACTCAGGAGTGTATTCATTACGCTGATTCTGTTGCAAAACGTTCTTTAAACGGATGCAAACGGAACGAAACGGGGAAGGACCTACCTGAATGTCCAATAGAAACCCTTGTTTTGTTGCAAAATGTAACGGTTTGCAACTATTTGGACGAATGATTACACCCCAGTTCATTACTAGCCTGTGCTTCTTATCAGGCTGAGCTCGTAGCTCCAGTTATGACCCTCACATGTCAGCACAGACAGAAATATATACCTTTTAAAAATACAGCTATTACAAACACCTATATCTTCTCATGGACACGTTATGCATAGCTACTGTATAATCACTTTAAAGCCTGGATTTACCTTCCAATGCAAGATACTTAGAAATATATATCACAGATACCAGAGACTTCTCCGTATTTCAAAACCAGTTCAATTTCAGATCAGGCCTTCCAATGCATCCACTAATATACAGTGTAATCCTCTAAGCATAGGATTTGATCCTCTTTTGCACTACTTGCTTTGTACCAAACTTCCAATTAAAACTGTACCCCCAAAAGATAAAGCACAGGCTTATGATGAAGATGAAAAACACTATCTGACGCTCCACGCCGGTAGCGTAAATCCTAAATATGTAAATAGAGCTGGAAAACTTTCTTTGAAATAGGGCTAAGCTTTTAAGAGCAGTCAAACAACGCAGGCTATCTGACATGTTGCGGTGTTTGCTGAAGGAGAGGGTATTTGTGTGAGTCAAGATAAAGGTAGGGAAAAAAACAGGTACACACACACATACACACACACACACACACACACACGAGGGAAAATCGTATTCTCCTCAAACAAACATTTGAAGTTCTCTTCCAAATGACTTCCACATCAAAAATGTTTAATTTGGTTTTCTCTCAATTCGATCAGAACTCTGTTTCCAGCTTTGAGAAATTCCACGCAACTCAAACAATCAATCAGACATTCAAACATGGGGGAAAAAACATGTTGATGTGTCTGCATGAGGACTGGATACATATACCCTTTTCCTGTGTATTCCATTTGTCAACGTAATGTTGGAATCCCAATTTAGACAAAAGTCCTTTCAGCCAAGACTATAATAAACTATTCCAAGTAGATGTTTGCGGTGCTAATTCCAAATATATATCCACAGGGACAAGCAAACGCAGGATACCAAAGTTATATGCTCAGTAATTTCATTTATTTAGATATCCTACTTGTGCTTTTCCCTGTGGATATATATTTTACATCCCATTTCCCCATCCCACCCAGTGTTAGGAGATACCCAGTGAGTGTTCACACATGCAGGAGTCAGTGTGCTGTCTAGGACACCACACGTGTCCCCACTACCACCCATGAAACATTTAACTGCTGTCTTCCAGTGGGCTACACTTACAACATGCTAGCCTGATGCTAGCACATTTGGTCTCCAGCTGCTTACTTATAGATGTCCACACAGGCTCCAGATTATTGACTGTACATTTTTGTACAGGCCCTACATGGGATGCTAGCTAGGGTTCAAGTCTGTTTCATTCCTTTGGCATGTGTGATGGCCAAATACCCAAATTATATCCGGCTATTTGTTTAATATCTGTATCACCACCCTTCAAAAGCTCCTAGTTTGGCAGCCATCTTGATATTCTTGTTTCTGACATCACATATTCATCTGTAGCATTTAGCTAAACAAGCCCTATGACCTCTCCCAGCTGTGCTAGATTGAAGGATCTCTGACAGCTAATGCCATCACTTCAGCTCAGTGGGCTGCCACCAGTCACTCTGTCAACTGTGTGCACTGGGGACGGGGGCTAATCGAGCTAGCGACCGGTGCGGGTTAGATGAATTAGCCGTATCAAATTCCCATCTGTTTGCCCAGGTGGTCAGTCTGTGTGACAGGAGGGAGCCAGGATAGTGACCCACACACAGCTGGCTGACCAGAGTGGAGGGTGTTGGAGTGGAGGGACTCTCTCATTCTGATTTAACCCTGATCTTACCAGGTAAGTTGACTGTGAACACATTCTCATTTACAGCAACGACCTGGAGAATAGCTACAGGGGAGAGGAGGGGGGATGAATGAGCCAATTGGAAGCTGGGTATGATTATGTGGCCATGATGGTATGAGGGACAGATTGGGAATTTAGCCAGGACACCGGGGTTAACACCATGGGATCTTTAGCGATCACAGAGAGTCAGGACACCTGTTTAACATCCCATCCAAAAGACATCACCTTACACATGGCAATGTCCCCAATCACTGCCCTGGGGCATTGGGATATTTTTGGGGGGACCAAAGGAAAGAGTGCCTCTTACTGGCACTCCAACACCACTTCAAGCAGCATCTGGTTTCCCATCCAGGACCAACCCTGCTTAGCTTTAGAGGCAAGCCAGCAGTGGGATGCAGGGTCTCTCTCTCTCTCAGCCTGAAGACACATTATGGGATGCCTTTGGATCGCTAACTTCAGAAACGGTTGTTCAATCCACTAACGATTACAGAGGTGGCAGAAAGTACCTTGTCCTTCCTGTACCAATCCATCCATGAACATAGTCAATATCGTCTTTGATTAGGGCCATTTCAATCGTCTGGAGAGTTCAAAAACATTTTCCAATGCAGTATCACACATCCTTCTAAATGAAAAAACCCAATATGTAGCAGTAGGAGCAGTCGCAGCATCCAACCAGGACCGATAGCTAGCTAGCAGCATAGACTTTAAAGAAGCTTAGCAGTGGGGGGGCTGGTGCTGAGGTAAGCAGAGGAACGCAGCGAAAGCCTCAGAGTTCACAGGCTCCTCAGGCCGCCTCAGGACACACTTGGCACAGCAAACAAGACTCCCAAATAACCACCGCCGGGACAGGAGGCCGGGGTTCAGATTGATGCTGGGATGGATTTGTGCATTTAACATTTTTCCTATTCTCCCTCCACTCCTCTTGTGCGGTGCAAACAGGGATACATTTTTTGGGGTGGCTCAGGGAATTCTCTCAGAGTGTATCCGAGGATTTCCTTTCATTCAAATAGCAGGCAACTTAGAGCTCCAACCGTGGAGGAACTGGAAACACACTGGTGGTGTCTGTAGACTGTCTACGATATACAGGACTACAGTGGCTCACACACTACTTCATCCCTCAGGTGCCTCTGTAACAATATAACAAGACTATTTAGTCTAGAAGGGGGACTTTGCTCACCATGATTGAAGAGCGAGTGACAGACGGGTCTTCACTGTAGCTGACCGAGGAAGGCCAACAAACATTCACTAACGGGATTAACCAAGCTTCTAATTCGTCGGCCGGCAAACAATAGGAGTGGGAGAGATGATGAATGAATGAATGGAGTTATTAGAGCATCTGAAGTATGCTGGGGTCATTCCAGCTTAATAAGTATGAATAAAAGGAAAACACCCGTTTTGTTTTTGAAACTGTGGAAGAGGATTTATTCACTCAACCCCCCCCCCCTCGACTACAGGCACAAATCCCCACAGACTACTGGCACACAACGCAGTGAGTCCATCCTCCTCAAACCCCCACAGGCTATTGGTACACAATGCAGTGCGCCCATCCTCCTCAAACCCCTACAGACCACTGGCACACACCGCAGTGCGTACATCCTCCTCAAACCCCCACAGGCTATTGGTACACAACGCAGTGCGTCCATCCTCCTCAAACCCCTACAGACCACTGGCACACACCGCAGTGCGTACATCCTCCTCAAACCCCCACAGACTACTGGCACACAACGCAGTGAGTCCATCCTCCTCAAACCCCTACAAACCACTGGCACACACCGCAGTGCGTACATCCTCCTCAAACCCCCACAGACTACTGGCACACAACGCAGTGAGTCCATCCTCCTCAAACCCCCACAGACTACTGGTACACAACGCAGTGCATCCATCCTCCTCAAACCCCCACAGGCTACTGGTACACAACGCAGTGCGTCCATCCTCCTCAAACCCCAACAGACTACTGGTACACAACGCAGTGCATCCATCCTCCTCAAACCCCCACAGACTACTGGTACACAAGGCAGTGCATCCATCCTCCTCAAACCCCCACAGGCTACTGGTACACAACGCAGTGCGTCCATCCTCCTCAAACCCCGACAGGCTACTGGTACACAACGCAGTGCATCCATCCTCCTCAAACCCCCACAGGATACTGGTACACAACGCAGTGCGTCCATCCTCCTCAAACCCCCGACAGGCTACTGGTACACAGGCTACTGGTACACAACGTAGTGCGTCCATCCTCCTCAAACCCCCACAGACTACTGGTACACAACGCAGTGCGTCCATCCTCCTCAAACCCCCACAGACTACTGGTACACAACGCAGTGCGTCCATCCTCCTCAAACCCCCACAGACTACTGGTACACAACGCAGTGCGTCCATCCTCCTCAAACCCCCACAGGCTACTGGTACACAACGTAGTGCGTCCATCCTCCTCAAACCCCCACAGACTACTGGTACACAACGCAGTGCGTCCATCCTCCTCCAAACCCCTGACAGGCTACTGGTACACAACGCAGTGCGTCCATCCTCCTCAAACCCCCACAGGCTACTGGTCAAACCCCCCACAGGCTACTGGTACACAACGTAGTGCGTCCATCCTCCTCAAACCCCCCACAGACTACTGGTACACAAGGCAGTGCATCCATCCTCCTCAAACCCCCACAGGCTACTGGTACACAACGCAGTGCGTCCATCCTCCTCAAACCCCCGACAGGCTACTGGTACACAACGCAGTGCATCCATCCTCCTCAAACCCCCACAGGATACTGGTACACAACGCAGTGCATCCATCCTCCTCAAACCCCCACAGGATACTGGTACACAACACAGTGCGTCCATCCTCCTCAAACCCCCGACAGGCTACTGGTACACAACGTAGTGCGTCCATCCTCCTCAAACCCCCACAGACTACTGGTACACAACGCAGTGCGTCCATCCTCCTCAAACCCCCACAGACTACTGGTACACAACGTAGTGCATCCATCCTCCTCAAACCCCCCACAGACTACTGGTACACAACGCAGTGCGTCCATCCTCCTCAAACCCCCACAGGCTACTGGTACACAACGTAGTGCGTCCATCCTCCTCAAACCCCCCATAGACTACTGGTACACAACGCAGTGCGTCCATCCTCCTCAAACCCCTGACAGGCTACTGGTACACAACGCAGTGCGTCCATCCTCCTCAAACCCCCACAGGCTACTGGTACACAACGCAGTGCGTCCATCCTCCTCAAACCCCCACAGGCTACTGGTACACAACGCAGTGCGTCCATCCTCCTCAAACCCCCACAGGCTACTGGTACACAACGCAGTGCGTCCATTCTCCTCAAACCCCCCACAGGCTACTGGTACACAACGTAGTGCGTCCATCCTCCTCAAACCCCCACAGGCTACTGGTACACAACGTAGTGCGTCCATCCTCCTCAAACCCCCCACAGACTACTGGTACACAACATAGTGCGTCCATCCTCCCTCCTCCTCTTCAATCTCACTTTCCCTCTCCCCCCACTTTCTCACCCTCTCACTTGTAACATTGCGACTAGCCACCACATACATACCTCTTTCTTACATCTCTCTATCCTCCCACTTCCCACCTTTCCTTTAATCACATTAGGTATCAATACTTAACCTGCTTGCTGCCTTCTCTGCCCGGCTCGTTTCGTGTTGTCTGTCACTGCGCCGACTTAATGCGGTGCTGGATTATAGGCTGCGAGGGCCCCCTCCTCTGCTGCACGGTGTCCAACGGCTAGCAGCTATCTTGATCATCACACAATGCAGCATCTGGCCATGCAGGGAGAGCTGTCATGAAGCATCTCAACCCACACCGCTTTGCCCTCTACTTACGAGATGGTGTGTGTGTGTGCAGGATGGAGCGACCATCGTCGCTCATCAGAGGGTCCAGGGAAAAAACACCTTGACAAATATCTCATTACGGAATGAGATTACGGAATGAGAGGTGTGGGAGGAAAAATCTATCACTCCATCAGGATTCTGGTCCGCTGGGACCCAAGGAAGCTGGGATATAGGGTCGATAGAGGGATAGAGTGAGAGAAAGAGCTGTTGTGGCTCGTACTGTGACCCATCAAGCATCGTGTTGTGGAAGTCTATTGAATTTGGTTGAGGACAGAAAAAGATCATTTGATAGTGCCAAATAATATCTGTCATTGTGTGTGTGTGTGTGTGTGTGTGTGTGTGTGTGTGTGTGTGTGTGTGTGTGTGTGTGTGTGTGTGTGTGTGTGTGTGTGTGTGGTGATTCAGCCAAACAGTTAAGTGTCTAAGTTTTGTTCTGCATCTTGTCAGTATGAATCAGCAGGATAAGCGTGTAAACCCTATCAATATCAGATGAAGCCCCCTCCCCCCACCCACACACACGCACGCACGGAGTAGCACTCAATCAGCTTCCCCTTGTCAACAAAATGATTATCACGGAATTCTTCATTATCCCCCTTCACCCGCATAGAAACTTTGTTGCTATGGAAACTAACCCAGCAGAAGTCAGAAACACGGGAGAGTGTTTTCTGCTCTCCAGGAAGAAGGGAAGTGGCAAAGAAGAAACAAAGGTGACTCGAGGTGGTCATCGGTCCCCAAGGCCTCAGTCCTCACCCAGTGTCATTTTTTTTTACCCAGGATTAAATTCCGGATCTAATCGACATGTATCAATTATTCAAACATTAGTCCGATGAGTTCAACTCGATATGTGACATTGACTGTCTGTATGATAATGTAAAATATGTCATTCTGTTTCATATAGGGCTGGGAGGTTGGCTTTCCTGGCTACGTTACCTGGCCACATTATAGGCTATTAGGGCCAGAGTTTTTCTTACTCAGGTCTTGTTTCTCGTTCAAGGCAGCAGCTACTCTCCCTGGGGTTTATTATCGATCCCCATTAGGTCCTGCCAAGGCAGCAGCTACTCTCCCTGGGGTTTATTATCGATCCCCATTAGGTCCTTCCAAGGCAGCAGCTGCTCTTCCTGGGGTTTATTATCGATCCCCATTAGGTCCTTCCAAGTCAGCAGCTGCTCTTCCTGGGGTTTATTATCGCAGCTGCTCTTCCTGGGATGTATTATCGATCCCCATTAGGTCCTGCCAAGGCAGCAGCTACTCTCCCTGGGGTTTATTATCGATCCCCATTAGGTCCTGCCAAGGCAGCAGCTGCTCTTCCTGGGGTTTATAATCGATCCCCATTAGGTCCTGCCAAGGCAGCATCTACTCTCCCTGGGGTTTATTATCGATCCCCATTAGGTCCTGCCAAGGCAGCAGCTACTCTTCCTGGGGTTTATAATTGATCCCCATTAGGTCCTGCCAAGGCAGCAGCTACTCTTCCTGGGGTTTATAATCGATCCCCATTAGGTCCTGCCAAGGCAGCAGCTACTCTTCCTGGGGTTTATTATCGATCCCCATTAGGTCCTGCCAAGGCAGCATCTACTCTCCCTGGGGTTTATTATCGATCCCCATTAGGTCCTGCCAAGGCAGCAGCTACTCTCCCTGGGGTTTATTATCGATCCCCATTAGGTCCTGCCAAGGCAGCATCTACTCTCCCTGAGGTTTATGATCGATCCCCATTAGGTCCTGCCAAGGCAGCAGCTACTGTTCCTGGGGTTTATTATCGATCCCCATTAGGTCCTGCCAAGGCAGCAGCTGCTCTTCCTGGTTTCCAAACAAATTAAGGCAAACAAATGCAATAAAATAAAACAGTACAATTATTACACCACTACATATCTACATTATATTTATAATACCACCATACATACAGTATGTTTGTGAAGTCCAAGTCCATTTGTGAGTCCATGTGCTAGCACTGTGCTAGCACTCTTCACAGTCCGTATTGTTCCATAAGGTGTAGTTTTATCAGTTTTTTTAATCAGATTTGACTGCTTGCATGAGTTACTTGATGTGGAATAGAGTTCCATGTAGTCATGGCTCTGTGTAGTACTGTGTGTTTTCCAGAGTCTGTTCTGGACTCGGGGACTTTGAAGAGAATCCTAGTAGCATATCTTGTGGGGTATGCAAACTGCACGCAGAGACATAAAAATTATATCCACATGTTCATCTGACTCTGGGGAAGTAGATACAGGGCTTGATTGCCAAAATCCCAAAGTGTCCCTTTAAATTAGTTGACAATATTAGTGAATAATAAAAGGTTAAATAAATAAAATATATATAATTTAAATACACTATATTAGGCCCAATCTTTGGAACCTAAATATGGCTACTATACTGTAATCACTACATCCAGTGGATCTGGATGATACTGCTTTAGAGCAGACTCATTAGAAAAGCTCTGATCAATACATGTGGATTATTTCATTCCTGTGCTGTTTGTAAATACCCATAGTGAACCTTAGTGAACCTTGTTCCTTAGGCTACATACTGTATATTAACATGGGCTATTTTTTAGCACTTGTGTGATATGCTTGATTGTTTTTAATCACTTTACTAGGAGGCTTATCAGAGGTCTGTAGCCATGAGGTCTGTAGCCACATTGCCATACAGAAACGTTGGCAATGTGGTAAACAAAAACAAGAAAAGGCCAAACAAAACCCAAATAAGACGATTCAGCAAGGGTGTTCACAGAGAGGGATTTCAGAAATGCTCGCTTCTTCCCAAGGGTACCTCTACCCTTTTAAGAGGTAGAGAGCATTATAGCATGGTATAGGGCACGAAGCACTGTGTGTGCATAGTGTAAATATGTGTGTGTATAGTGACTCTGTGTGTGTCCGTGCGTATACAAGCACGTGCATGCTTGCCTGTGTGCATGTAGTAAGTCGTACCAGTGATCTTATTCAGCTCAGCCAGGGTCTCCTGGTAGGCAGCTATCACCTGTCCATAACGGCCAATCACCTCCTTCCTCAGGTTGTCCCAGTGGGGAGACAGTTCCCCAAGGTCCCTCAGCTCCTGTATCCTGGAATGACAGGGGATCCACAGGGAATGTCAATAAGAGATACATGGATCGTTACGGAGTACAGGAATTTTTCAACCGGACTCTGTCGGCTCAGTTCAATCAAACTCATATCCCACTGACACAGAAAGGGAGAGAGAAAGTAAGGAGAGCGACAGAGTAAGAACAGAGAGAGAGAGAGACAGTAAATCAATCAATACATTTTATTTGTAAAGCCCGGCCGAGCAAGCAGAGACATAAGAAGCACAGTGGCCAGGAAACTAAAATAACTCCATAGAAGGAAGAAACCTAGAGAGGAACCCGGCTCAGAAGAAGTGCATATCCCTGTTCTGTCTTTACTGGGTAGAGATATACAGGAATGTCACTGAGAGGATACAGATCATTACAGAATACATGCATGCATTTTGTAAATCAAGACATTCATAAAGATTGCTTTGGCAGGTTCACCACAACCACATACAGTATTATCCAGCAAAACTGAACCTATTCTATGACCCCCTGCATCATCTAATGCTGTTGTGCTGGCTCATGGCCAATAGCACGGTTAGATTGCCTCCACTGTGACTAATGCTGTTCATTGTCTTCTGGTTGAGTCATATGACCCTAACTGTCACAGTGGTGAGTGTATTAACAGACCGTTTAACACCTCTCTGATGCATGCAGGAACACACACACACACACACACACACACACACACACACAAACACAAATGCGCACACACACACACACACACACACCATTTACCCCATCCCTGAGCCTCACTGCTTAGTCGATAGACTGATCATTATGAAACAAATCCCACCCTCAGGCTAGAAGCCATTTTGTCCACTTATCCACTCATTTACCATCATCACCCCTTCTTCTCTTCTCCCAGTCAGAGACATCCTACCACCCAGATCCCATTAACCAAGAATAAACCCCTCTATCTAACCCTCTTCTCTAGTTTGTCAAAGTCGATCGTCGCGGCAACCGGATTGATCTCGTAGCGAGGTGTGCGTGTGAGGCGTGTAGCCGGAGGGCCAAAATACCCCTACACGTTGCCATTAGGGGCCCGAGGTAAACTGAGGTCATTGCCGAGGAAATAACCACCCGTCGCCGGAGGCGTCCAAGCTGATACCCAGGCCACCGCCTGTGTGTGAGTTGTCCTTAGCCGGCTGGGTCGTTGTTATCATCTGAATGGCTGTGATCAGACGTGATATGAGACACGGTGTCTGTACTATCCACTGTAAAGAAGGTCTTGATCTCAATGATACGTAGGGGGTTTCGGTGGGCTATTTGCTTTAATAGAGATGTGTTATTCCTGACAACGGATCCAATGTTTCTCAGACTGCAGACAGTGTGGTGCTGCTAATCAGACTCACTAAAATGTCAATTAGCCACTATAAGAATATGTTATCAGACTGTTTGATCTATTCTAATTAATTTGCAAACGTATCATCTTTCGAAATGTTCGCATGATGTGTATTTTGTCAGAGATTAAGGGACATTTGCAAACATATCATCAAATAATCTAGCACCACCCTCATGAAACGCAATTGACAATGGCACAGAAGTAAACTTAGCCAGATAGATAGTGCCATGCTGCCCAGGTGCAGTTAACATTTCTCCATGACCCCCCTTTCCACCTTAAAGTGCACCCTCTCTCTACGGTAGTTAACATGAGTGACGCTATCCGGGGTCCTTGGGACGTCCCTACCCTAAACCCTAGCCCTAACCATTTTACATTTCAACTTCAATGGGGTAGGGACATCCCAAGGATCCCTGAGAGCAAGGACCTACTTTAAATAGGCGCTATGGCAGACCTAGCGGTGGAACACATTGCTCTGTGACCAAGACGCTGTTCGGCTATGCTCACAGGTGAGTTGTGGGTAACGGCCAGAGGGAGCATTGATTCAACATCATGGGAGAGAGTTAAAGGGATAGTTCCATGATTTTACATATTTATATATTTGTTCCCTTATTAGCATTTCTTGACAGTGGCTAGCTCAACAAAACCAGCGTGGATTGCAGTCCTTGTCCATAGACTGATTTCAAGTAACAAAACATATCTAAAAACATGTAAAATAGAGTAACTACCCCATTAATATTGATTACCATAAGTAATAGTGACTTATCTAGCCGAACCAAGTGGGCTTTTGACTTTTCGCTTCCAGAATATTCCGTAAAAAGGGAACTTCAGTATCTCATGCCGGTGTCTCATTACGAGCTAAGATCAGCCACCCTTAATTGTGTGGAGATTTCCTCAGAGAACAATGATGAGTTCCCATGTAAAGTTCCCGACTCAAAGCCTTCCCGTGTAGCCTTAACACTTTCAACCAGAAGATTAGCATCTTTGTAAATTAGTCCGCGCACAAAAGGCACCCGATTTCTTTTAAAACAGAACAAAAATATTCTCCAGGATCAGTTTGGGGTAGAATAGGGAGAAAAAAATGATTATTTCTCTTTGTTCTGTATGGTAATCCGACACCACTGCTGACAGAGATAATGATATTGGCCCTCTCGCAGAGTAGGAGATGGGGACGTTCAGATAGGTGTCGTTTCGGGGGGGTTGGGGTAGTGATGTTTAAAGTAGACCCACTCCATGAGGCCTCGATTCACCAATCAAACATATTGTTCTAACCCAGCCATCCACTTGGGTTTGGAGAGGGCTCTGATGCTCATGAGAGAATGCAGTGTGTGTGTGTGTGTGTGTGTGTGTGTGTGTGTGTGTGTGTGTGTGTGTGTGTGTGTGTGTGTGTGTGTGTGTGTGTGTGTGAGAGAGAGATGCTCTCTCTGTGATGCTGTCGGATTCCAGCGCTATAGCCACGTTGCTTTGTCAAACACCATTCCCTCTTCAGCAGATTGCAGCCATTCAGTGTAATCCATATTCTTCTGTCTAAACCACTGTTATTTGTGTATCAAGAGGCGTCAGCTCCAGCCCAGACGGGTTATTTTGATGCTGGGCAGACAGCAATGGTTGGGGGTCAGTGGGTGAACATCAGTGTGTGGGGGAGACTGAGTCACAAGCCTTAAGAGGGACAATGAACAGGGAAGATGAAGGAGGGAGGGTAGAAAGCTATAGATAGTACACTGCAGTGAGATAGAGAGAGGGGAAGAGAGAGATAGACGGGGGGGGGGGGGTGACAATGAATCACAGGCCTTAAGAGGGACACTGAGTGGGGGAGATGAAGGAGAGCAAGAAAGAGTGAGAGAGACAAATGCAGAGAAGATTGACATGAGCGAGAGACTGAGACTTGAAGAACAAGACACAGTAGGGAAGGAGGGCAAAAGAAGACAGAGGCCTCAGACAGACAAGCAGAGAGAGAGGCAGACAAGCAGAGAGAGAGAGAGACAGACAAGCAGAGAGAGAGAGAGACAGACAAGCAGAGAGAGAGAGAGACAGACAAGCAGAGAGAGAGAGAGACAGACAAGCAGAGAGAGAGAGACAGACAAGCAGAGAGAGAGAGAGAGACAAGCAGAGAGAGAGAGACAGACAAGCAGAGAGAGAGAGACAGACAAGCAGAGAGAGAGAGAGACAGACAGGCAGAGAGAGAGAGAGAGAGAGAGAGAGAGAGAGACAGAGAGAGAGAGAGAGAGAGAGAGAGAGAGAGAGAGAGAGAGAGAGAGAGAGAGAGAGAGGTTATGTTCAAACTGACTTGGACAGATGAGGGGTACAGAATACATTTTCCAAAGAGCAAAGACCTGTCATGTGAGAGACTTTATTTCATGCTGTGTTATAGTGGCCTGTTCAATTTAATCACCAAGAGCTTTGGGCCTGGGGTCAATATAACCTGCGTGAGACGACTCACAAACAGAAGCCTCCTTCTTTACAACCCAAGCTGCCTCCTTTACTGTAGACGGCCAAGTACAGAGAACTATAGCCTACTGATTTCCATATACTGTGCTTTACTGAAATGTAGTGTAGAGAGGCCACCAACCAAAGGCAGACCGCTGTGATGCTCTTTAGTTCACAGGAGCAGAAGATGATCAGCTCACTTCCTCCTTGTTGAATGGGGAAGGAGTGAGGGCGTAGCTCGGAATTCATGAAACAATCAGATCAATTCATTTAAAAAAAGGCTAAATATTATTTAACGCCCACGCACACATCCATAATTGGGAGACTCACACACAAAGAGCCACACAAGAGCTATACACCCACACAAAAGGACAAAGATTAAACAGGCATGTTGATAAGGTTGGAACATGGCTGTCAACATCAAAGGGAACGAGGGATGAAGAGAGGAGAAAAAGAGATGCCACTATTAGCATAAAGTGATGCCGGGGAAGGAGACTATGCCACTTCACAGCGTGTGTGTTGTGTGGGTGTATCTTAATCATTAAAAGGGTAAAGCCTGATTGAGTTTTTACACAGAACTAAGAGGTAGCTAGAACGCCTGAAATCGTTTAAAGAGGATTACAAGCAAGCTCTTCAACTCCCCATCTACCTGGTAGTGAATAATAGATACACATTGATGTGTGTGGGTAAACAAACTCAATAACGTACTTGTGTTTTTGAACATGTGTCATACACACCCATGGTATAGTGGCAGAGCGAGATTGTTTCCTGAATAGTCCTTAATTGCTATATCCATAACTTACAAATGAACGATATGTTCCCATTGATTCCTGAACAAGAGAACATCTAAATGCCTCATGAGCTTAGTTCAGCTGTCATTCACCATCAGAACCCAGAATATCCGCTTGTTTTACTCCAATGTTTGTAAACAATGTAAACATAAACAAATGCTGTACAGCCTCAAAACACTATCATTTTTATGGTCAGTCCCTGCCTCCAAAATATGGAGGGTCAGTGCTTGCATCCATAGCTCCGTCTATGAATTTAAGACTTGTTACATTTCTCCATCCCGTAGCTATTTACCTAAACAGAGGTGGGGTGAGGGCTTTGTTATACTTTCAATGAAGGACTCTAACTTTAAAGTATTGCTCTACTCAGACTGCAAGTCTCAAGAGAGGTTAGAGTCTAGAGGCAATAGACCAGACAATAACAAGGCTTAAATAATAGCTTTTAAGGGCGGGAACTTGAGGGAAACATTGGTCTGAGAATGTTCTAATCTAGAACTTGAGGGAAACCTTGGTCTGAGAATGTTCTAATCTAGAACTTGAGGGAAACCTTTGTCTGAGAATGTTCTAATCTAGAACTTGATTGTTCTGAGAATGTTCTAACCTTGGACTGAGAATGTTCTAATCTAGAACTTAGAAACTCTGAGAATGTTCTAATCTAGAACCTTGGTCTGAGAATGTTCTAATCTAGAACTTGAGGGAAACCTTGGACTGAGAATGTTCTAATCTAGAACTTGAGGGAAACCTTGGTCTGAGAATGTTCTAATCTAGAACTTGAGGGAAACCTTGGTCTGAGAATGTTCTAATCTAGAACTTGAGGGAAACCTTGGTCTGAGAATGTTCTAATCTAGAACTTGAGGGAAACATTGTTCTGAGAATGTTCTAATCTAGAACTTGAGAGAAACCTTGGTCTGAGAATGTTCTAATCTAGAACTTGAGGGAAACCTTGGTCTGAGAATGTTCTAATCTAGAACTTGAGGGAAACCTTGGTCTGAGAATGTTCTAATCTAGAACTTGAGGGAAACATTGTTCTAAACTAGAACTTGAGGAAACCTTGGTCTGAGAATGTTCTAATCTAGAACTTGAGGGAAACCTTGGACTGAGAATGTTCTAATCTAGAACTTGAGGGAAACCTTGGTCTGAGAATGTTCTAATCTAGAACTTGAGGGAAACCTTGGTCTGAGAATGTTCTAATCTAGAACTTGAGGGAAACCTTGGTCTGAGAATGTTCTAATCTAGAACTTGAGGGAAACCTTGGTCTGAGAATGTTCTAATCTAGAACTTGAGGGAAACCTTGGTCTGAGAATGTTCTAATCTAGTTTAATGACTTGGGATTCCAAACTAGTGGGCAGATGGGGACACTCCATGTGTTCCAAATGGAAGCCTACCCTTTAAAGTGCACTGCTTTTGACCAGGGCTCGTAGGGCACTATGAAGGGAATAGGGAGCCATTTGGGATACTGCCACTGACCATGAGATCGACCGCTTGGGACTATATGACGGGCGGGGGATTATGAGGGATTGCTAGGGGACGGCGGGCGTGTTGAGGAACGATCTGTCCTGACAGACGCTCATAGGGACCCTGAGGGAAGAGAACACTGAGATCCTCTTACCCATCACAGTGGCTTCTCTCTTATAAACTGATTAGGATCATCTATTCACTGGCAGGATCTTAACCTTTCCTTTATTGAGTACAATGGCAAAACTGGACCTGCCAAGGGAGGGTTAACTGACGGTTAATGAGGGTTAACTGTGGTTAATGAGGGTTAACTGTGGTTAATGAGAGTTAGCTGTGGTTAAAGAGGGTTAACTGACGGTTAATGAGGGTTAACTGTGGTTAATGAGGGTTAACTGTGGTCAATGAGGGTTAACTGTGGTTAATGAGGGTTAACTGTGGTCAATGAGGGTTAACTGTGGTTAATGAGGGTTAACTGTGGTTAATGAGGGTTAGCTGTGGTTAAAGAAGGTTAGCTGTGGTTAATGAGAGTTAGCTGTGGTTAAAGAGGGTTAGCTGTGGTTAATGAGGGTTAACTGTGGTTAATGAGGGTTAACTGACGGTTAATGAGGGTTAACTGACGGTTAATGAGGGTTAACTGACGGTTAATGAGGGTTAACTGACGGTTAATGAGGGTTAACTGTGGTTAATGAGGGTTAACTGTGGTTAATGAGGGTTAACTGTGGTTAATGAGGGTTAACTGACGGTTAATGAGGGTTAACTGACGGTTAATGAGGGTTAACTGTGGTTAATGAGGGTTAGCTGTGGTTAAAGAAGGTTAGCTGTGGTTAATGAGAGTTAGCTGTGGTTAAAGAGGGTTAGCTGTGGTTAATGAGGGTTAACTGTGGTTTGAAGTTAAAGAGGGTTAACTGTGGTTAAAGAGGGTTAACTGTGGTTAAAGAGGGTTAACTGACGGTTAATGAGGGTTAACTGACGGTTAATGAGGGTTAACTGTGGTTAATGAGGGTTAACTGTGGTTAATGAGGGTTAACTGTGGTTAATGAGGGTTAACGAGGGTTAACTGACGGTTAATGAGGGTTAAAGAAGGGACATTAAACTCCTAAATCTAATTTTGTCAGATGTTTCCAGATGTCAAAATCATCAGACTACTATTGAGGTATGAAAACATCTGACAAACTTGAATGTCTGCAATAGGAACATTCTGGGGGATTCAAACGTCATCTGGAATCAATTTGGTTACAATACACATCCCTTCTTCCTCATCATCTTGTGGCCACTTTGACCACTAATTAGCTTACAAGTTAAAGAGCAGAGTCAATTAGCGACACAGTACCTTCATCTTCCTCAAAGCCACTCTCAGCTCGATAAAGCTCTAGGACTTTTGTTCAGAACAACGCAGTGTTGGGGAGTGAGAGAGTCTCTCCCTCTCCCTCTCTCTCCCTCTCTCTCTCTCCTCTCTCTCTCCCTCTCTCTCTCCCTCCCTCTCTCTCTCTCTCTCTCTCTCTCTCTCTCTCCCTCTCTCTCTCTCCCTCTCTCCCTCCCTGTGGTTGGATTTAGGCTTAGAGTAAGGCTGTTACAGGTCTGTGCTCTCCCTATGCACTGATCCGATGTCAGTGTTGATGTTGATGTCTACCTCCTGTGGTTAAATTTGGCCTTACCTGATCCTCGATCAGCTGCTGTTTACCTTCTCACAAATCACTGTGCTTATAAAGACAAGTCATTATCCCATACGTAATACTGATCCAGGATCAGGTTTTGCTTTTGCTTACCTCCTCATGTCTTCCTGGATGTAGAGGTGGAGGAGCTGTCTGGGGATGCTGAAGGACAGAGTACATTCCTCCATCTGCTCTCTCACCAGCATCCATTTACTATCCACCGTCTGGAACTTGTAGACCTTACAAACCGGGTTCTTAAAGACTGGGAGAGGGAGAGGGAGGGAGAGAGAGAGAGGGAGGAGGTGGAGGGTGAGATGGAGAGGGGGAGAAGGAGGGTAGAAATAGGGAGAGAGAGTGAGAGAGAGAAAGAGAGCGGAGGGACAGAGGGTGAGAGGGCGTAGGGCGAAGGGAGAGGAAGAGGAAGGGAGGGGTGGTAAAGGGGGGGATAAATATGGAGAGAGGTAGAAGGAGGAGAGAGAAACCGAGACATACAGTATCAACCATCACAGCATACTGAAAATGATCACATACAACTTCAAAGACATTTCTAAGTTTCACAAACATCAACCAGACGATGTGGTTTGGTTCTAAACAAACTTTGATACCGAGGAAGAATCCAAAGACAAAACTCAAACCCTTCAAAAAACGTATTTTCATGTGGCATGTGCTGCAAATGAAATCCCATAATCAATAACAGTGTCTGCGATAGATAAGGTTGCTGCTTGCCTCATCTTCCAAGAGCCGCATCTCTCTCTCTCTCTCTCTCTCTATCGCTCTTTCTCCATCTCTCTCTCCAAGACTTAGAAAATGAAGAATATAAGAGATCTCAGGTTAGCCCATTAAATGATTCTTTCATTATTAAACAATTGCTTCATTGGATGTGATTCCCATTTGAATGGTTTGTTTATGACAGAGCAGTGAAGGGAAGATGGTTGACTCCCCAAACGTTGCCTCACCATCTTCTCCTATTAAACCCCATTCAACCCTTCCACTCCTCTTCCTTTTTCTTCCTAGAGTGGCTATTAGCAGCAATCATGCGGCAACCAAAAAACAGCTTTAATACTCTTATCAGTGTGCTGGCAGTCGCTGGGCGAGAAAGCCGGAAAAAGCTGTACGCCTCAAACAGCTATTCGCAGTTCGCTGCCGTTGCTCCTTCTCTTAGAGACCACGCTAGCGTTCTGGAAGGAAGTCACTCAATAGTAATAAGCTGTAGCGCTCCGATAGTAGTAGAAGAGACTTCACCATTGAAGACGGAGGCTTCAAGATGTGTAATGCTTCCAAAAAAAGCTATACGGCACCGAGGGTTGCGAATCACAAGTGTGACCCAAGCACTTATTCCTCCCTTTTTAAAAATAAAATCACTTCCCCTCTTCCTTGTGAAGCTGCAACCAACCAACTAACAGTGGTAATGTCAGTCCAACTCCTGGAGGAGAGGAGAGAGGAAGGGGAGGAGAGAAGGGGAGGGGAGAGAGGCGGAGAGAAGGCGGAGGAGGGGGAGGAGGAGGGGGAGGGAGGGGGGAGAGAGGCGGAGGGAGGAGAGGGGAGGGAGGAGGAGGGGAGGAGGGGAGAGGAGGAGGGGAGAGGAAGTCGGAGGAGGGGAGGAGAGGAGGAGAGGAGGGAGGAGTCGGAGGGAGGGGGGAGGAGAGGAGGGGAGGGGAGAGAAGGCGGAGGAGAGGAGGGGAGAGGAAGTCGGGAGGAGGAGAGGGAGGAGGAGGAGGAGGAGGGAGGGGGAGAAGAGGAGGGGAGGAGGGGGGGGGGAGTCGGAGGAGGGGAGGAGGAGGAGGAGAGGAGGGAGGGGGAGGAGTCGGAGGAGGGGGAGGAAGTCGGAGGAGGGGAGGAGAGGAGAGGAGGAGAGGAGAGGAGGAGGGAGGGAGGAGGAGGGAGGAGGAGAGGGAGGAGGGGGGAGGGGAGGGGAGGAGGGAGAGGGAGGAGGGGAGGAGGGAGGAGGAGGAGGAGGAGGGGAGGAAGTCGGAGGAGGGGAGGGGAGAGGAGGTCGGGAGAGGAGGGGAGGGGAGAGAGAAGGCGGAGGAGGGAGGAGAGGAGGAGAGGAGCGGAGGAGGGAGGAGAGGGAGGAGGAGAGGAGGAGGAGGAGAGGAGGGGGGAGGAGGAGGAGGGGAGGAGGGGAGAGGAGGGGAGAGGAGAGGAGGAGGGGAGGAGGAGAGGAGAGGAGGAGGGGAGGAGAGGAGGAGGAGGAGGAGGAGGAGAGGAGAGGAGAGAGAAGGCGGAGGAGAGGAGGGGAGAGGAAGTCGGAGGAGAGGAGAGGAGGCGGGGAGAGAGAAGGCGGAGGAGAGGAGTAAGAGGAAGTCGGAGGAGAGGAGTGAGAGGAGGGGAGGAGAGGAGGAGAGGAGCGGAGGAGGGGAGGAGAGGCTCCATTACCATATGCACCCATTTGCCATCCATTTACTTTCCAAGGTGCGAATTCAATTCAGAGACTGGCCCTCACTCCGTCATCCCTTTTCAATGCCTTATTCTGAGCACTTTGTCCTGGGTATTCCGGGTCCCATGTCCCATACAGAAGGCAACAGAGCGTTGGAGAATGTAGTGATAACCTTGTGATGTTCGGGCACAACGAGGGGCGGTGTGGCAGTGGAGAGACCTTCTAATTGGCGGATAATGTATCAGAGGTTACTAGATTACTAGAGGCACTGGGGCAGGAAGTAGGAAGGTTGACTAGGACAGACTAGAGCCAAACCCATCCACCATAGTTACTGGAACCAGGCTAGAAAGGACCATGTGAAAAATATGATATCTGATCTGGTAGAGTATGGCTGAGGTCGGCAATCAACACAATAGTGTGACAAGTGAGAAATAAGAAAGGGTTAAACTCCCCCACCAGTAGAAATCGACTAAGCTGGCTAAGGTTAGCTTAGCATGCTAGCTAATTACACTGACAGCTGTCAGACAGTGGCCTATTTGTCATTTCTCTGCTACACCTGGAAATCACCACAACGTTCCCACCCCCAATTCCTGAATATGTATTAGCAGCCTGCGTCAGTCTTCGAGGTGGAGCCTAAAACAAGGATTTTCTTTCTAGGACAGGAATTACTCGAAATAGGTGCGGAAACTTCCTCTGAGGCTTTTTAAGCCATTATTTTTTCATAATCATTATATTCATGATTACATCAAATGAAAAAGTATAGCTCTGATTTGAAATGGAGAGTTTAATCTTGGATTATTAAATGACACTGTTGCTGCTGCTGTGTGGAGAGGGACAGGATTCTAGAGGGCATTTCAAAGAGTAAATCGGAATTAAAAAGAGAGAGGGAGAGGTGAGAGGGACAGATTGAGAGAGAGATGAAGGGATGACTGGTACTTCCTCCTTGCAGCGGACACGGTCGAAGGAGCAGATTAACCTCTGACCTCTCCCCGCCGCCACGCTAATCTGAAGGCCAATCAGATTGCTCCTTCCTCTTCTCCTCACACCTCTTAAGGAAATTACTTCTTCCCTGGGCGCCCCCCCCCCTCCTGTGTGTGTGTTTGTGTGCATGTGTGTGTGTGCATCCTTCTCCGCTCTCCCCCCTCTGAAAGGTAATACAAGTGAATGGCGAAATTGCATTAGTCGATCTCTCTAAGTCTGCGGGGAGCGTGTTATAGTGATGGGACGCAGCTGTGCCACCCGCCTTCCTGCAACCCACCCCGCGCAGGAAGGCGGGTGGCACAGCCCCCTGGTGCCTGCCTCTCACTAGCTAATTGCGACAGATAGTGACAATGACGACGGGTATAGAGAACAGAGCTGTAAGGAAAGTCATACCAACACACGCTGAGGACGGAAATAGAGACAGAGAAAAAGACGAAGATAAGACTTTCTAGAAAGTACCGGGATACGATAATGAGGAAGGGAAAGAAAAAAAGAAAGCATAGAAGAGGAGGAGTTGGAGACTCAGAAGGGTTTCTTTTCCCCTCTGGAGAGGAAGGAGTGATGAGAAAGGGAAGGAAGGGCTTTATATTCCCAACACCGCAGGGAGCCGTGACCTTCTCAAGTCTCTCCTTCTCCTCCTCCCTCTTTCCCTCTCTCTTTTTTCTTACTCCTGGTGTTTCTGCTCGATTCTCCCCGCTCCCAGTGATCGAGTAACAAGCGAAGTGTGTTGCGCCATTCGGGGGCTTCTCCCTTAATTGGTATCACAGGATCGACGTGGCGCCGCTTCCGCTTGTCTGCCTCTCCAGCCAGTCCACACAGAACAGATACAGAACCAGGACTGGAGCAGCCAAGGGAGGCAGGCAGACTTTCACCTTGTCTGGGGATATAATTACCTGCTTTAAAGGGGCACTTCACCATTTTATATACATTTTTTTGTACATCATATTAGTCCTGTCCTGCACCCATACCAGTGTCTAGATGTTTGAAAAAGGCATTTTCTACATTTGGTAGTCAAATAAAAAAGAAGAAAAGGTCCCACTATGATGTCATCGGAGACACTGGTATGGTTCTGTAGATAATGAATAAAAGGTTACAACGGGGTGAATTCCATTAGAGCCACACCTTTTCCACTGTCAACTGGCTGTCCCTCCCTTTACTTACTTAAACCAAGGCTTCCCATTTTGATCTGAGAATGAATAACATGAGTTCTTTAATCCAACTGGGAAGCCCCATTGAGACTTCAACTCTCTTTGGCGGGAGAAGGTCGGTCAAGGGCGGCGCACATTCCAATGAGAAAACCAAGAAGTATACGGGGGTTAACTTAATGTATCACTTGATTACACTATGTCAATTTCAAGCTGCTTTTGGGGGTAACACTAGGTCATGGTAATTACAGGGGTGTAATAGTTTTATAAATAAAATAATAAACTAATTTCACGAGGAGAGATTGGGGTGGTTGGTTAGACAGGGGGAGGAAGGGGGATCAAATTAGAGGGGATGAAATTAGCCTTAAACCTCTACCCACTGATTACAATGTTACAAGGACGATGGAAGTCAGCAGTTAAATTATAGGTGTTTAAAGGTAGAAGGAACAAGCGTAGTTGAACTTACCAGCTCCCGTCAGGGGGCTATTATCTTTGTCATTTGGGGTTCCCTGTGATGACTCACAAACTAAGGTGCACTGTGGAAAGAAGAGAGAGAGATAGAGAGAGAGAAAGAGAGATGTTTGATGTTTACATGTACATGTCAAATCTCTACCATCAAACACACACATATGAATGTACATTGAACTCTGCTTTTCTCTGAGCAGCGGGGCGGCCACGTCTAGCTTGACATGTTGTTGGTTCAGCATGTCTTGCTCTTTAAATACATATTCATTTAGCTCAGTGTTTTTTGGGACAGCAGGAGGTAAATGACAGACAGACAGACAGACAGACAGACAGACAGACAGACAGACAGACAGACAGACAGACAGACAGACAGACAGACAGACAGACAGACAGACAGAGATCCTCCGTCACTCAAGAACACTCCATGTGTTTGTCACCGTCCCCTTTGATAATGAGTATCTTCCCATCACAGCTGCTGAAGGCCCCTTTTAGATGATGCGTGCGGGACAAGACATCAAAGTGCCAGTGACAACCAACAGTTTTCAGGCCTCTCTGTCAGTGGCATCGAGGTTGACAAACCATCAGAAATACACTTTACCAATTACTAGGACTGCTACTTTTGCGAAAAAAAGTGGAATTTAGCGAAACAAGGTAGCTTCATTTACATCAGGGGAACAGAGTGAAACAAGGTAGCTTTCTTCACGTCAGGGGAACAGAGTGAAACAAGGTAGCTTCATTTACATCAGGGGAACAGAGTGAAACAAGGTAGCTTTCTTCACGTCAGGGGAACAGAGTGAAACAAGGTAGCTTTCTTCACGTCAGGGGAACATAATGAAACAAGGTAGCTTTCTTCACGTCAGGGGAACATAATCTATTATTTAGGAGTCAACTCTCTACCACCACATCATTGTAGTGGCAGAGAATGGCAAGCGACAGCAGTGGAGTCCTGTATCTCAATACATTGAGAAGGTAAATGAGAAGGAACTGCTAACTTTGCGAGGTGGGATTGAGGTAGAGTAATGGCAGTACAGGTGCAACGCTGAGCCATCTGAGAGGTACGCAGCACGAGACCCCGACTGTTGCTGGCAGCAGCACAGTTGTATTGGGAATTCAAGCTTTATTAAACTCTTCTTACAGTTTTAACTGAAAGACAATACAAAAATGGCTATGAAAACATTAAGATAAATTGTCCACCCACACGACACCATCAAAAGAGAGCAGGAACCAGAGGCAGCCAGCCATGTTAGAGCCCCAGTCAATTATATAAGACTGCTCTCTGTGACTGATTTACTCACAGTGGTCTCACACACACACACACACCACACACACCACACACACCAACACACCAACACACCACACACACACACACACACACACACACACACACACACACACACACACACACACACACAGAGAGAGAACGCAAAGGTAACGAGGAGAAGTGTCAACAGACTACAGTTATGCTGGGTCAGTGGACACCCTATGCTATGGAGTTATGTTATCTCCTCTCAGGAAGACATCATTTCTACTGTACGCAGATCCATTTTGAGTGCCTCCTCGTACATGCACAACTACCAGCCAGGTCACACCAGATCAACTTCAGTATTCCACATTTGTCCAGGACCCCAGGATGTCGGGAGATGCTTTCAAGACCATTCACTAGGGGCAGTGTGAATGCCTATTACCATCAAGTAGGTTTGCGGCATGCTAGGGCTTTGTGGATGGGGATAGAGGATCTTAAACCGTGCGCTCCGGTTCAGAGGATCGCGGGTTCAAGCCCAGTGCTGGGCAGTCATTTTTTTCCAGTTTTAACACAATCCTAAACCTTAACCAGTCGGAATGAATGCCTAAACCTAAACGTTGAAAACAGAAGTGAGACCGTGACATCTTGTTGCAAGTACAGTGCTTATATACGACACATATTATATTTTAGACTAAACTAAATATTCCCATTGGGTGGAATAACTAGTCAAATGAAGGTAAAGTACATACATAAACTTTGTTTTTGGTGTGAAAACACCCCATTGGGAGGACGTTTGACCACTCTTCAGGTACCTGGCGATCTCAGAAGAAGACATCATCTCTCTCTCTCTCTTCCTCTCAGTCCTGTGTTTCTCAGATGGTGCAGAGTAGCATGTCGTGGTGAATCAGCATAGTTGATTGTAGGTGGGATGGTCTCACAAGGGAGATGCCATTTACTCAGACGAGGTGAGTCTCGTAGGAAGGCTAAAAGGCCATGGGGTTTAGCCGACTATCCCACACAAATAGAAGAAGGATGTATGACGCTCCCTCTCTCTAATTCTCTAATGCTCTTTGTGCACATAATCACACACAGCATTCAGGCTGTCTGAGCCAATGGCTTCTCTGGCTTGCGCTCTCTCTCTCCCCCACACACACGCAAACGCCGTACGCACACACACATGATAAACATATTCAGTATCTAAGAGTCCCTATCCCACTCTCACCCTCTCGTCACACTCTATCCAAGGGCTGTAAGGGCTTGATGAATCTCATTAGGCCACTTGAGCAGTGACAGACTAATCCTGCAAGCATCAGTGCTAGCCGAGACATCTGGAGGGGAACGACTCTCTCACACACACACACACACACACACACACACACACACACACACACACACACACGTCCTCACCTTCTGGGCCTGCTGCACGTCGGCCGTGATGTGATCCATGTCCCCCTCCTCCATCTCCCCCATGTTCACACGGCTCACCAACACTGTCCCCACCGCCAGCACACCATCAGAAGACCTGGGGGAGAGTGGACAGAGTGTCAACTACGGGAACGAGAGAGAAAAGAGGGCAGAAGCGAGATTGAGAACAGAGGTGCAGATGGAGCAGCCAATGGGACAGAGAATAGAGGTGCAGATGGAGCAGCCAATGGGACAGAGAATAGAGGTGCAGATGGAGCAGCCAATGGGACCGAGAATAGAGATGTAGATGTAGCAGCCAATGGGACAGAGAAGAGGTGTAGATGGAGCAGCCAATGGGACAGAGAATAGAGGTGTAGATGGAGCAGCCATTGGGACAGAGAATAGAGGTGTAGATGGAGCAGCCATTGGGACAGAGAATAGAGGTGTAGATGGAGCAGCCAATGGGACAGAGAATAGAGGTGTAGATGGAGCAGCCAATGGGACCGAGAATAGAGATGTAGATGGAGCAGCCAATGGGACAGAGAATAGAGGTGTAGATGGAGCAGCCAATGGGACCGAGAATAGAGATGTAGATGGAGCAGCCAATGGGACAGAGAATAGAGGTGTAGATGGAGCAGCCAATGGGACAGAGAATAGAGGTGCAGATGGAGGAGCCATTGGGACAGAGAATAGAAGTGCAGATGGAGCAGCCAATGGGACAGAGAATAGAGGTGCAGATGGAGCAGCCAATGGGACCGAGAATAGAGATGTAGATGGAGCAGCCAATGGGACAGAGAATAGAGGTGTAGATGGAGCAGCCAATGGGACAGAGAATAGAGGTGTAGATGGAGCAGCCATTGGGACAGAGAATAGAGGTGTAGATGGAGCAGGCAATGGGACAGAGAATAGAGGTGTAGATGGAGCAGCCAATGGGACAGAGAATAGAGGTGTAGATGGAATAAATAAGAGGTGGTGAGGAACAGAGACTGAGAGGTCAAGAGAGACTGTAGGCTGGAGTTTCTCAAGAAATGTTTATTGCAGTTGCAAGTGACATCATCTCAATCAACTTTGCTGATACACAAGCAACTGAAACACCATTGAAATGTCATGCAACAATGTGGTTTAAAAATTCTAAACCAATGGCATCTGTTGCGTTACATTGTGATTCAATAAGCTATACAAATAAAAAGAGTTGCACACTCCATATGTAAACTCCCAGTCATTTATTGGGTAAATCACCTCATTGTGATTTTCACAAATAATTTGTTAATCGAACCTTTTCGTTGATGATTTAGAAAAAAATGCTGTCTGTACAATGTGTCTAGCCAAATTGAAACTGCCAGCACTGTTCTAGCTGGCTAGCTAGCTATCGACTAACTAACCAAGCTAGCAACTAACTAAGCTTAGTCTAGCAACTAACTAAGCTTAGTCTAGCAACTAACTAAGCTTAGGCTAGCAACTAACTAAGCTTAGGCTAGCAACTAACTAAGCTTAGGCTAGCAACTAACTAAGCTTAGGCTAGCTAGTTGAAACTGGTCTGGGTTTACTTTAAAAATTAAATGTATTGACAGCCCAACCACATACATAAACCTTTACTAGCCATGATGCCAATGTCTATTTATACAGCTCCCGTTTAACTAACTATGTCGCTTCTATCAACCTTGATGGCGGTTCCGGCAGCAACAGGCAGCGTGAGCGACAGCTGTGTTGACATGACAACTGGGTCAGAGTTCTGTACCTTCGAATGGATCACACGACAAAAGCATTTGTTTTGATTGTGTTGTTTGCAACGAGTTTCACAAAAGTTGAAACGTTTGCAACTGATCTGGATGCCACCAAGTTGCAGATGAATTTGCTTATCAGTTGCTGGGGATGTTGCATGAAGCAATCCAAAAAGCAACATAGCTGCGTCCAAGTTGCTTCGTGTAACCCCAGCACATTGTGGTCAAATCACTGAGTTACACACCCTCTTCCTCCTTCAGTGACAGATACAGAACAGATACCACCGTTCTCATATTAGGGAGCCCCAATGACTTTTCTAACCAATGATCTGATGGGAAATCCATTGCCAGCAGTAGTTCGTCACACACACACAGGCACTCGCACACGCGCGCACACACACACTTAAATGAACAATTCTCCCTGGGTATTAAGCTAGCAGCATGTGTGATCTAATCCCCCAGTCAGATTGATCTAGCGCTAATGGGCCTGGTCCCACTCCCAGTGGACAATTAAGGGCTATCATAATCACAGCCAAAGCCTGGGGTGCGAGAGGGAGAGAGAGAGCGAGGGGGGAGGAGAGGGGGACGACACCCCGGGGAGAGAAGGAGAGGAGAGGGATGGTGAGGGATGGAGAGGGAGAAGAGAGGGATCTGGAGAGGTACTCTGGGCCTGGAGAGAGAAAGAAGGGGATGCTACCCCATGGAGAGGAAGGGAGGGATAGTGAGTTGAAGGACGGAGAGGGAGAAGAGACTGATCTGAAGAGGGACTCGGGGAACTGCAGCAGTGGCGTTCTCGCTCAGAGACTCATTTGCACACGGCGGTCCTTTGCTACACAGAGAGATATAAGTCTGTTGATGGATCCCAGGACCCATGCCAGACATCTGCTTCAGTGTTTATCTTTCTTGGTACCCCCCCCCCCCCCCAACCCCCCAACCCAACCCACCTCCTCTCCCTCCTTTTCCACTCATCCCTCATCCCCCTCTCCTCCACACAGAGAACATTCCGGAATGTCACCCTAACTTTGAGTAAACATGGTCAGCCCAGATCGAGCCGCTCGTTCCCTCGGCTTATAATGGAGAAAATGAGATGAGCATGTTGTTGTTTTTAACACCTGTTGCACAGCTAGCAGACCACCACCGTTACTGCAATGGGGCTACAGTGGCCCACCTAGGTACACTTTCCAGGTTGCTTGAGCGCCTTACCATAATGAAACATTGCACTTAAACAGTATAGGCTTTAAAGTCCTACTCCTACTCTATGCAAGGCTGTAAACTGCTCCAGTCTCATTTGCAGATAATTTATCACCCGATTTACTTAAGAAAAGGTACATCTCAATAGGTGGTCCAGGTATCCTCTTTTGTTCTCTATGGCTCCTCAAGAAAGGGGAGAGGCCGATGACATCACATCTCCCCATCAGACCAGCTCCTTGAAGTTTGCAGCTGTGGCTAAAAACAACACTATTTTGCGCAAACATTTTTTTTTTGCCTTAGTGTGTGTACTTCACTGTATGTACAGTGGGCAGAACAAGTATTTGATACACTGCCGATTTTGCAGGTTTTCCCACTTACAAAGCATGTAGAGGTCTGTCATTTTTTATCATAGGTACACTTCAACTGTGAGAGGCGGAATCTAAAACAAAAATCCGGAAAATCACATTGTATGATTTTTCAGTAAATTAATTTGCACTAATTTGTTCTCCCCACTGTATATTTGGGATATCGCTTTCCAACAGTAAAAGTCAAACAAATAGCTGGAGAACGTCTTTAAGGTAATTGATTCCTGTGTGGGAGCGATGGGAGATGATGTCTTAGTTGTACAGACTGTAGCTTGCACACGGATGGGGGGTGATATGTCATATAGTTGGCATCTTTAAAATAACACGCTTTCACAGTTTTCTGACATCACTTTGTGTGTGTGTGTGTGTGTGTGTGTGTGTGTGTGTGTGTGTGTGTGTGTGTGTGTGTGTGTGTGTGTGTGTGTGTGTGTGTGTGTGAGAGAAAGAGAGAGAGAGAGAGAGAGAGAGAGAGAGAGAGAGAGAGAGAGAGAGAGAGAGTGATAATTACCATTATAGCTTAAAGGCAGGTTAAGGAGAACTTGGTTCAAATCAAGCGGGCGTGCGAACAGAAGTTGCCTTCCTGACAAGATGGTTGTACCGAGCAGCGCAGCTACAATCTATCTGTTAGAGCTGTGATTGACCTCAAATGACCTTTGTAGCTGCCTGCTGCGGAGCGCTGCCGGAAAAAGAAGATGGACAGTAAATAAGCTCCTCTCCTCCATCCTCCCACGATTTCTCCACCTCCTCTTCCTCGGTTCTGGAGTTGGCATTGAACAGCATCTACAGATTGCTCTGCCCGCCTGTGATCTCCCCGCTCAACTGTCCTCATCTACGAATTGGCCCAGAGTTCACTTTTTGTGACAGTGCTTAAATCAGAGCAGCTTCGTTAGAGAGACACTAAAATGGATGTGCTTAAAGGGACACTTGGATGCCGTTTGTAAAGTAAACACTGGTATGAACGTGCATTGGTTCTGGAGATGATGAATATGAGGTAAAACAATTGGTGAGGTCTTTCAAGTGCCTGTCGCGTATTTGGAATCGTTCACAAAACAATTAGTTATTAAGGAAGCGGTTTATGGCATTTAAGGTTGATTTATTTTGTAACCCTTCCTCAGTTTGCAAACATGTCTCAAAGTGACACAAATCTGTACTAATTACTCATACTAGTCTGGGTGATGAAATGCAAGTCACTCAATTTAGTCCTTCAACTTCATTCCATCAATGTGTGCTATATTTTGAATGTATTAACCTAGACGTGCTTTAAATATGTATCCTATCGTGTGGTGTTTCGGTTTATTTCTTATTTCCTTATTTGAGCGACTTCCTTTACTTTGAATTGGTTAACCTCCTTTTCAGTGTTTGTCTAGCTGTGATAAGGAGTGTTAGTCAGGGACCTGAGTCGTAACCTCCACACCAGAGGAGAGGAGCATTGTTCAGCAGATTCAAGCCAGCAATGGAAGAGGACAGGTGACACAGGCTGTGACAGGCTGGGACTGGATGAGTGTGACCAAGCTGTGCGCACAGAAACATCAGCCCACAGAGAGAAACATAAGATTGAACTTCACTCAATTTTCTAGAGCTGTGGTCACCAACCGGTCGATCGCTATCAACGGGTCGATCTTCAAGACATTCCTAGTCGATCGCCAAACATTTCTGTAAAAAACCCAATGATAAAGCCTTGTGTTCCTATTTTTTTTGTTCTTGGGTTGTTGGAGGAAGGTGCACCTGAGTCAGCTGTCCTGTGCGCCGGGTGGATTAAATGTTGCCATTTTGAACCGTTTCAGGTGTGTGAAGGTGCAAACTCTGCCTTCCTGGCGGGCCCAGATAGCAAATCAAGTGCACTGTTGGCCTACCGCTGGCCAATCGGATGGCTCAGATGACCGTGTCTGCAGTAACTTAGCAGGCATAAAAGAAAGCTACAGCAAAATTGATACTGTCAGATTTCAAAACGTTTAAAACCATGACCAGAGAGAGACTGTCAACGAATACAGCAAAGAGCTGCTGTTTATATGTTCATGTCTACGTTCTTACTCAGCATTGTCAAGACTTTGTATTCAACACTTTTAAAATGCACATTCTTCCCATTTCCACTCAGCGCTACAACAAGCACTGCAGCAGTAATGAATGAGGAGGAAAGTCTATCTACAGGCTTGTTGTTATTATCAGCAGCTTGAGTCCTTTTTAATAGAGGACTTTTTCAATTTCTCTGTTCATACTCAAGGAGTAACAGCATGAATTTGTGCATTAGGCAGAAATAATGCCGTGCGACACCATCAGCTGGAAGACGGTCTCCCTTTTTGGTCAGTGGAGGAAAGGAGGAGTGGTGGGGTGTTGAGAGGCAGACCCTCAGTCTGTGGCTCTCTCCCTCTGCCGAGACTAAGCATCAGACGCAGGCACCATCAGCCCAATAAAATAAAAAGCTCATGATTTTAATGGATGCTCACTCAGCTGTGCTTCACAAGTAATACAACCACGGATCTATTACCTGTGTGATTATATAGCCTACCTCAAATGTTGAAATACAATTGTAAAAAAAATGGCCCGAACAACAATGCATTGGAAGTGCAATTCAAGCAAAGACAATATGCAGTTATTATGTATTGGGTCTATAACTTACTGCACAAAAGTCATTGCTACAGTACTGTTTTTAATTGGTTAATGTTGCATAGGCTTACAAGTTTTTAAGTCATGTAAAAAGAAACTTGGAGCGGTAGATCTCGGCGTGCATTTTGACTCAAAGTGATCTTGACTCAGAAAAGGTTGGTGAGCACTGTTCTAGAGTTGCAACATACCAAAACAGAACACATAGGATTCTAGGAGGATTCTATTGCATTGTCACACACTACTCAGCCCGTACTCTACACAGATTTGTGCGACATTAAAAAAAATCTGAGCTGCCATTTGTGCCATTTACTTTGAACTGGACTGTGTTTTCAGCATGAGTAGCGCGTAGTGGAAGCACTTGTTTTGAGATCCAAACTAAAGCTGCATGTAGCCACGTGTGCACATTTGGTTAATTTCCTTTGCTAGTTAGTGAGTTATTAGCCCAGGGAGTCAGCAATAGGGGACTGATTGCTTCCTACAAGAGCACCAAACGTGCAGATTTCTAGACATATTTGAAAAATGAGTAGTAAAGAGCTTTTCTTTTGTCTTAAAGGGGCAGTGTTGTATTTTAAGACTTGGCTACTTAGCATATTCAAGCCATAGGCAGAGGGTAGCATACATTTGTTTGATTCTCTGGAATAATGATAATGTATTTTTATTTTGTAAAGTGTTTTTTTGCATCAGACAACAACATTTTCAGTCACCTCCTTGTCTGAAGAACAAGTGGCTAAACAGGTTAATGTTTTTTTCCCAAAAGTCTCATGGAATGTAGGCCTACATTGAACACCACACTTTGGCTGCTACTGTAGGCTGCATGATAGAAGAGCTATTTCCATGTTAAAATGTTATGGGATGCATTTTATCCATTGCTTTTGATGGTAGGTAACTTTGGTACATGGACACTTAAAACTGTACCTTAAAGCGGGTACAGCCTCAGTGCTCACAGTAAATGGGCACTGGAAGTTGCACAGAATTTCCACAATGTTCAAGTTTGCGCACAACAGACCTGAAATTTGATGACGTTACTGATGAAGCTTTCTCCACCGTCTCCAGACGAGGGCCTGCTACGACGAGACTGCTACGACGAGACTGCTACGACGAGACTGCTACGACGAGACTGCCACGACGAGACTGCCAAGGCAACGACTACCGCATCGGAACCCTGTGATGCCAACGGCGAAGCGGCGAATGCTCCAAGCTAAACAACTGTGGACTCTAGCGTGCATGTGGTGTGAGCGTGACCAGGCATGTCCTTGTGTTTTGTTCTGTGTTGCTTTTATCCTGTAACGCCCTTTTAATACTAAGAACAAATGAATATATTGTCTGCCTGTGTCTGTGGTAATTGGGATTGAAAGAACCTTGGTTTTTGACACGTATACGAGCCATGAATATTACAACCAAACTGGAGTCAATAAAGAATGGCTCCATAAATGAGATGATTTGCTCAGGGAGAGTGTAAAATGTAACAACTCTTTGTTCTGTATCAAGTTGGAAAAAAAAAAAAAAATTCTCCTCAGAGAAACCATTTTCTTTTCTACTCAAACCCATTTCACTTCCTTAAACTCTCATGACCCATTCAGGAAGCACAAAAGGCTGCAACTGCACTAGAGCAACTAATGCACACCTATCCTAAACTGACCGATGGCGGCCATTTTGTGACTGCTGTTCAGAATCATGACTCCAGCCAATCAATTAAAGCCCTGAGCCATAGTGACATCTAACAGCTGCTGGGGCTGTGTAGTGGAGACTTTGGGTTGGCTACCGCCACCTATACTGAGGGACCTGATTCATTCATCACAATCACTTTAAACAGTCCCCTATAACCCAATAAAGCTGCTTGTAACAGATGCTACAACCATATCCGAGGGTCCTTACATGGGAGAAGAAGATTAAATTTGTATTGAAGGTCACTGTAGTCTCTGAGTCATTGAAGCATGAAAGCGTGGAAACTGGACTGGAACAAACTACAGTTTAGAAACTGTCCTGCCAAGGCATCAAGGTTTTAGTCTTGATTGAGTGGGCCTATCAGGGGTTGGAGTGAGGCATAAACAAACCAATCGATGGAGAGGACAGTAAGACGCATGCATGGTTTCTCCCAATCTTGGCTAGGCCTTCCCATCAGCCCTGGCATGCAGTGCCTTGGGCCGGGTTAGCTGCAAAAGTGTCTAGAAGATTGAGCACAAAAAGCCAAGGGCAGGAAGTTCAAGACAGCCAAAGGAAATGACAGTCAGGTAGAGAGAAAATAGAAACATGAGCAATGTGAGAAAGAGTGCCCTGTTTCTGCCTTCTAGTCAACCACAAGAGAGAGAGGAGAGAGAGAGTCACATACAGAAACAGAGAGGATAGAGAGGAGAGAGAGAGTCACATACAGAAACAGAGAGAGAGAGGAGAGAGAGAGTCACATACAGAAACAGAGAGAGAGGAGAGAGAGAGTCACATACAGAAACAGAGAGAGAGTGGAGAGAGGAGAGAGACACATACAGAAACAGAGAGAGAGTGGAGAGAGGAGAGAGACACATACAGAAACAGAGAGAGAGGAGAGAGAGAGTCACATACAGAAACAGAGAGAGAGGAGAGAGAGAGAGTCACATACAGAAACAGAGAGAGAGGAGAGAGTCACATACAGAAACAGAGAGAGAGGAGAGAGTCACATACAGAAACACAGAGAGGAGAGAGTCACATACAGAAACAGAGAGAGAGGAGAGAGTCACATACAGAAACAGAGAGAGAGGAGAGAGTCACATACAGAAACACAGAGAGGAGAGAGTCACATACAGAAACAGAGAGAGAGGAAAGAGAGTCACATACAGAAACAGAGAGAGAGGAGAGAGAGTCACATACAGAAAGAGAGAGAAATTAGAGAGAGTGAAAGTCACATATAGAAACACAGAGAGAGGAGAGAGAGAGAGTCACATACAGAAACAGAGAGAGAGAGGAGAGAGAGTCACATACAGAAACAGAGAGAGGAGAG